>NC_084624.1:54145277-54330277 GCF_033978795.1 Nerophis ophidion
TTCAATCATTTGAAATCGCATAAAGGGAAGAAGATTAAGAGCTATTCAGTAGGATTTAAGGTCCAAACTATTGAATATGCTAAAAAGAACAGTAAGCAGCTATGTTTTATTAATATACCGTAGCTGCGTGTGTCAAATAGGAGTCATTAAATGACTCCCGCCTCCTGGTGGTAGAGGGCGCTAGTGATCCTTCTTGCGACTACTCGGCTGCAGAAGAAGTGACAACAAGCAGCAAGAGTGAGCAGCCATCGTTTATGTTTTCCTCTCGCTTGCACTTTTAACATGGAGGATTACATATCTAAAATAAAACAGTTTTCTAAACTGGACTTTCAATCGAAGCAGGAGGTAATAAAGGAAGATCTCCATCAAGACAGAGAGACTTTTAAAACTAAAGAAAGATAAGGAAGACTTCTATAAACAAGTTATCAATGCTTTTGATCAGAAGGAGCTGCGCATGGACTTCATTTATAAGTAAAGGTAAGACCATAATAAAGTTATTTTAATTAAATGTGCTTTTCATGATGGTATCCTTACATCACACTCAAATTTATAAGCGCAGGCCTAAATTTACCGCATGCCTTTGGTAAACGCCGGAGTGAGAAGAGGTTTTAAATTAACTGGCGCCCCGGCGGCAATTCAAGGAAATACGGTACATACTTATTTTTTCTTCTTTTTTTTTTTTAACTTATATTCATATGTGCAGCTGTAGTCATTCTTGATTTAGGTTGAACATTAGTTACAGAAAAAAAAACTGAGTTATTCGCTTTCATAAAAACGTTATCATAAGGATATTATGATATGATAAATGGGTCCAAACACTATTTGATAACGTTGTTATTAAATACTTTTTGGTCCCATTTGCTTATAACAAAATAAATCAAGTATTGTGAGTGTATATTACCTTTCTGTATTTGTATCTGAAGCAGCAGTAGCTATACTCCATGAAAAGTTACTTTGTATGATCGCATTAATTTTGTCTTAAAGTCCAGTTTCGAGAAGTATTTCATATTGAATACAGTATATAATCCTCCATATTGGCAGAAACATTCATTTCATTCAATTTCATTCCAAGAAATTAAACAATATTTTTGCATCCGACAAAAAACACCCACAAACGCTAGCTTACTCTAATAAAAAAGCCATGTTTGTTATAAATACAGTTAAAAATAAAACAAAATTAAAAAATGCTGGCTCCTGCTGGAGAGACCTGTGTCTGCTAGCTTGAGCGCCCCCACTTCTCTCAGTGTGGCGAGTCAGAGTACTGCTGAGGCATTCATCTGCAAATTGACAATATATCGCCCCCTACCTTGAGGCAGAGGTACTTGCTGCCTCAAGACCTGCCTTTTCCACGTGGCAACAAGCATGCTACCCCTCGCACGCACACACCCAATACACACAGTGTGTAACCGTGGAGGCACCGCCTGTGTCTGCCTCACTTTTCATCTGCTGCATTGTTTTGGTCAGGCAACATGGAATTTACGTGAGTTTGACTATGAAAATTATCAAAATATACAGGAACCACACCAAAATCACATAGAAAGCGTAAACCGGGGCGGCATAGCTCGGTTGGAAGAGTGGCCGTGCTAGCAACTTGAGGGTTGCAGGTTCGATTCCCGCTTGTGCCCTCCTAGTTACTGCCGTTGTGTCCTTGGGCAAGACACTTTACCCACCTGCTCCCAGTGCCACACACACTGGTTTAAATGTAACTTAGATATTGGGTGTCACTATGTAAAGCGCTTTGAGTCTCTTGAGAAAAGCACTATATAAATATAATTCACTTCACTAAACCAAAATAAATATTAAAACTTATTTTATTTTATTACTTCGTTTTGGAACATCTCATGGTTAAGCCACCTGGTGGCAGGTGAGGCACTCCCTCTCTTGCCTCCCCTGACAGCACGTCACTGGGCCAGACAGATGTCGCAACAGCAAAAAATAAAATAGAAAAATAAAATAAAATAAAATAAAAATCCAGACGGGATGTCTTTAATTAACGGTTTCCGCTTCGATTCGAAACTACTTGAAGAACCACAACGTTTCAAAATCACTTTCCAAGAGGTGGATTGGAGAGTGCACCCTTACCAGGAACTGTGACAAATATTCAGGAGACTTGTTACTCGCCTATTGGTTTATTTATAAAGCTCATTTAGAAAACAGCTAAATCTGCGCAAAAAATATGAAACGATAAAATTGATGAAAAAACAAAAACAACTAAATAACCTAAACTGAACATAGCAAGTCTGCTCCTAATTCCCGTTTTGTGTCCCTCATACACACACACACCATAATAACACTCGCAACAAGAAGATAACTCTATCAATTTATGAATTTTATTTACAAACGCAAAAACAATGAAGTTGTAACGTTGTGTAAAAGGTAAATAAAAAGAGAATACAACAAATCCTTTTCAACTTATATTCAATTGAATAGACTACAAAGACAAGATATTTAACGTTCAAACTGATAAGCTTTGTTATTTTTTGCAAATATTAGTTGATTTGGATTTTGATGCCTGTAACAGGTTTAAAAAAAAGATGGCACAAGTGGCAAAAAAGACTGAGAAAGTTGAGGAATGCTCATCAAACGCTTATTTGGAACATCCCACAAGTGAACAGGCTAATTGGGAACAGGTGGGTGCCATGATTGGGTATAAAAGCAGCTTCCAAGAAAAACTCACTCGTTCACAAACAAGGACGGGGCGAGGGTCACCACTTTGTCAACAAATATCTGAGCAAATTGTTCGAGAACAACATCCCTCAAGCAAGGAATTTAGGGATTTCACCATCTACGCTCCGTAATATCATCAAAAGGTTGAGAGAATCTGGAGAAATCACTGCACGTAAGCGGCATGGCTAAAAACATTGAATACATGTGACCTTCATTCCATCCGGCAGTGCAGCGTTAAAAATCGACATCAGTATGTAAAGGATATCACCACATGGGATCAGGGACACTTCGGAAAACCACCGTCAGTAACTACAGTTATCAAAGCATTGACAATGTCGCATTAGATATATATACAAACCATGTTTCCATATGAGTTGGGATATTGTGTTAGATGTAAATATAAACAGAATACAATGATTTGCAAATCCTTTTCAAGCCATATTCAGTTGAATATGCTACAAAGACAACATATTTCATGTTCAAACTCATAAACTTTTTTTTGTTGCAAATAATCATTAACTTTAGAATTTGATGCTAGCAACACGTGATGAAGAAGTTGGGAAAGGTGGTAATAAATACTGATAAAGTTGAGGAATACTCATCAAACACTTATTTGGAGCATCCCACAGGTGTGCAGGCTGGTTGGGACCAGGTGGGTGCCATGATTGGCTATAAAAACAGCTTTCCGAAAAATGCTCAGTCTTTCACAAGAAAGGATGGGGCGAGGTACACCCCTTTGTCCACAACTGTGTGAGCAAATAGTCAAACAGTTTAAGAACAACCTTTCTCAAAGTGACATTGCAAGAAATTTAGGGATTTCAACATCTACGCTCCATAATATCATCAAAAGGTTCAGAGAATCCGGAGAAATCACTCCACGTAAGCGGCATGGCCGGAAACCAACATTGAATGACTGTGACCTTTGATCCCTCAGACGGCACTGTATAAAAGAACCAACATCAATCTCTAAAGGATATCACCACATGGGCTCAGGAACACTTCAGAAAACCACTGTCACTAAATACAGTTGGTCGCTACATCTGTAAGTGCAAGTTAAAACTTTACAATGCAAAGCGAAAGCCATTTATCAACAACACCCAGAAACGCAGCTGGGCCTGAGCTCATCCAAGATGGACTGATGCAAAGTTGAAAAGTGTTCTCCCGTCCGACGAGTCCTTCTTTCATGGCCACTGGACCTGAAAAGGAGAAAATATATCATTTTATTCTGTTTTTATTTACCATTTACACAACGTGACAACTTCACTGCTTTTGGGTTTTTTATATTTCTAGTTTAAAACTGCATCTACGCACTTGAGCGCTTCATTGTTTAGATGTGATGGCGTCTTCAATACATGATGTGTGATACGGTGTGTCAAATAACATTGAAAACAAAAATATATATCAATAGTGCCTTCATTATCCACAATGACAAGCTGTACCTAACCTTTGTTGGAGCGCTTATCTCTGCTGGATATCTAATTATGCAAAGGAAGTCTGGTGTGTGTGTGTGTGTGTGTGTCTGTGTGTGTGTGTGTGTGTGTGTGTGTGTGTGTGTGTGTGTGTGTGTGTGTGTGTGCGTGTGTGCGTGTGCGCGTGTGCGCGTGTGCGTGTGTGCGTGTGTGCGTGTGTGCGTGTGTGTGTGTGTGTGTGTGTGTGTGTGCTTATCAGGATGCGGAATGACCTGGCGTTAACTTGTCTGTGTTGCGTGTGAGCTAATTGTTAGCAGCCAGTGAGTTAGATGACGAGGTGGTCACACGGCCTCCATGCTCGACGTCCGACTCTCTGGAAATAATAACTCTGGTCTCATTAAGGAACATCAGCAACTTGTACAAACAACTTTCTTACTATATCAAAGAACTCCGGCTTATTAGTGACTCCCAGAGCCCCAAAAAAAGTCTGCGGGCTATAGAGCGTTTTCTATTGGGGCTCCAGTACTCTGGAATGTTCTAGCAGGAACAGTTAGAGATGCCACCTCAGTAGAAGCATTTAAGTCTCATCTTAAAACTCATTTGTATACTCTAGCCTTTAAATAGACCCCCTTTTTAGACCAGTTGATCTGCTGCTTTTTTTCTGCTCTGAGAGGGGGGCACAGATTTGATGACCACAGATGAATATGAGTTATGTTAGATCCACTATACACTGGACTTTCACACTATTATTTTAGATCCACTATGGACTGGACTCTCACAAAATTATGTTAGATCCACTATGGACTGGACTCTCTTACCATTATGTTAGATCAACTATGGACTGGACTCTCAAACTATTATGTTAGATCCACTATGGACTGGACTCTCACTATTATGTTAGATCCACTATGGACTGGACTCTCACAATATTATGTTAGATCCACTATGGACTGGACTCTCACTATTATGTTAGATCCACTATGGACTGGACTCTCACTATTATGTTAGATCCACTATGGACTGGACTTTCACACTATTATGTTAGATCCACTATGGACTGGACTCTCACTATTATGTTAGATCCACTATGGACTGGACTCTCACACTATTATGTTTGATCCACTATGGACTGGACTCTCACACTATTATGTTAGATCCACTATGGACTGGACTCTCACTATTATGTTAGATCCACTATGGACTGGACTCTCACTATTATGTTAGATCCACTATGGACTGGACTCTCACACTATTATGTTAGATCCACTATGGACTGGACTCTCACACTATTATGTTAGATCCACTATGGACTGGACTCTTATTATTATGTTAGATCCACTATGGACTGGACTCTCACTATTATGTTAGATCCACTATGGACTGGACTCTCACACTATTATGTTAGATCCACTATGAACTGGACTCTCACTATTATGTTAGATCCACTATGGACTGGACTCTTATTATTATGTTAGATCCACTATGGACTGGACTCTTATTATTATGTTAGATCCACTATGGACTGGACTCTCACTATTATGTTAGATCCACTATGGACTGGACTCTCACACTATTATGTTAGATCCACTATGGACTGGACTCTTATTATTATGTTAGAACCACTATGGACTGGACTCTCACTATTATGTTAGATCCACTATGGACTGGACTCTCACACTATTATGTTAGATCCACTATGGACTGGACTCTCTCACTATTATGTTAGATCCACTATGGACTGGACTCTCACACTATTATGTTAGATCCACTATGGACTGGACTCTCACTATTATGTTAGATCCACTATGGACTGGACTCTCACTATTATGTTAGATCCACTATGGACTGGACTCTCACACTATTATGTTAAATCCACTATGGACTGGACTCTCACACTATTATGTTAGATCCACTATGGACTGGACTCTCACACTATTATGTTAGATCCACTATGGACTGGACTCTCACTATTATGTTAGATCCACTATGGACTGGACTCACACTATTATGTTAGATCCACTATGGACTGGACTCTCACACTATTATGTTAGATCCACTATGGACTGGACTCTCACACTATTATGTTAGATCCACTATGGACTGGACTCTCACACTATTATGTTAGATCCACTATGGACTGGACTCTCACACTATTATGTTAGATCCACTATGGACTGGACTCTCACACTATTATGTTAGATCCACTATGGACTGGACTCTCACACTATTATGTTAGATCCACTATGGACTGGACTCTCACTATTTTGTTAGATCCACTCTGGACTGGACTCTCACTATTATGTTAGATCCACTATGGACTGGACTCTCACATTGAACACATAAATCAAAAGTAATCTGCGGTAATGAGGTGAGTTTTAAGCTGTGCTCTAAAAGAGTCCAGGGTGGTGGCGGACTTGATATTCCGAGGGAGTTTATTCCATAGTCTGGGTGCCAACACTGAGGAACCATGGTCTCCCTTTGTCACAAAGTTTTACCGTGGGACCTTCAGGGTCATCTGGTAGTCAGATCTAAGACAACGACCAAGCCTGGAGCAGGTAGGTAGGTCCCAGAGATCTTTGATGTAAGCTGGGGCGAGAACATCAAGCGCTTTGAATACTTACGTGAGTAGATATTAAATTTCACTCTGTGCTTCACTGGGAGCCAGTGAGGGGAGGAGAGGATGGGAGACATGTGTTCCCTCGTTTTTGTGCCTGGCACCATCCTTTTCAACCCAAATTTAGTTGAATTTCATGGCTGCAACACGTGCCAAAGTAGTTGGGAAAGGGCATGTTCATCACCTTTTCTTTTAACAACACTCAATAGACGTTTGGGAACTGAAGAAACTAATTTTTGAAGCTTTAAAAGTGGAATTCTTTCCCATTCTTGTTTTATGTAGAGCTTCAGTCGTTCAACCGCTGTCCTATTTTACGCTTCATAATGCGCCACACATTTTCCATGGGAGACAGGTCTGGACTGCAGGCGTGCCAGGAAAGTATCCGCACACTTTTTTTTACAAAGCCACGCTGTTGTGACACGTGCTGAATGTGGCTTGGCATTGTCTTGCTGAAATAAGCAGGGGCGTAAATGAAAAAGACGGCGCTTAGATGGCAGCTTATGTTGTTCCAAAACCTGTATGTACCTTTCAGCATTAATGGTGCCTTCACAGATGTGTAAGTTACCCATGCCTTGGGCACTAATACACCCCCATACCATCACACATGCTGGCTTTTCAACTTTGCATCGATAACAGTCTGGATGGTTCGCTTCCCCTTTGATGACACGATGTGGAATATTTCCAAAAACAATTTGAAATAAGGACTTATCAGACCACAGAACACTTTTTCATCTTTGCATCAGTCCATCTTAGATGATCTCGGGCCCAGAGAAACCGGCGGCGTCTCTGGATGTTGTTGATAAATGGCTTTCGCTTTGCATAGTAGAGCTTTACGGAGTACGTACGGATGTAGCAACCAACTGTAGTTACTGACAGTGGTTTTCTGAAGTGTTCCTGAGCGCATGTGGTGATATCCTTTAGAGATTGATGTGGGTTTTTGATACAGTACCGTCGTAGGGATGGAAGGTCACGGTCATTCAATGTTGGTTTCCGGCCATGCCGCTTACGTGGAGTGATTTCTCCAGATTCTCCGAACCTTTTGATAATATTATGGAGCGTAGATGTTGAAATCCCTAAATTTCTTGCAATGTCACTTTGAGAAAGGTTGTTCTTAAACTGTTTGACTATTTGCTCACACAGTTGTGGACAAAGGGGTGTACCTCGCCCCATCCTTTCTTGTGAAAGGCTGAGCATTTTTTGGGAAGCTGTTTTTATACCCAATCAGGGCACCCACCTGTTCCCAATTAGCCTGCACACCTGAGGGATGATCCAAATAAGTGTTTGATGAGCATTCCTCAATTTTATCAGTATTTACTGCCACCTGTAGTTGTAGGAAAATGTCTCAAAACCTCACCAGGAGTATCGACAATACCCGAAAATGGCAGAAAATGCATATTTTTTTAAAACTTTATTTCGCTAAAATGTCGTAAGGGGGGGTCCTTACGCAAAAATTAAAAAAACTGACTTGATTCAGCAGCACAATTCTAGTTCTGTAGCTGTAGGAGATGTCTTAAAACCTCATCAGGAGTGCCAACAATACCCGAAAATTGCAGAAAATGCATATTTTGGGAAAAAACATTTTTGCTTTAATACCGTAAGGGTGGGTCCTTATGCAAAAATGTGAAAAAACAGACTTGCTTTAGCAGCACAACACTGGTGTTGTAGTTTTAGGAAATGTTTCAAAACCTCATCAGGAGTGCTGACAATACCCGAAAATGGCAGAAAATGCATATTTTTGGAAAACTTTTTCCGCTAACATTTCGTAAGGGGGGGCCCTTACGCAAAAATTAAAAAAACTGACTTGCTTCAGCAGCACAATACTGGTGCTGTAGTTGTAGGAAATGTCTCAACGTCTCATCAGGAGTGCCAACAATACCTGAAAATGGCAGAAAATGCATATTTTTGGAAAAAACATTTTTGCTTTAATATCGTAAGGTGGGGGGGGGCCCTTATGCAAAAATTTGAAAAAACAGACTTGCTTTAGCAGCACAATACTGGTGTTGTAGTTGTAGGAAATGTCTCAAAACCTCATCAGGAGTGCTGACAATACCCGAAAATGGCAGAAAATGCATATTTTTGGAAAACTTTTTTCGCTAAAATGTCGCAAAAATTGGAAAAAATTGATTTGCTTCAGCAGCACAATACTGGTGCTGTAGTTGTAGGAAATGTCTCAACGTCTCATCAAGAGTGCCAGCAATACCTGAAAATGGCAGAAAATGCATATTTTTAAAAAACCTTTTTTTGCTAAAATGTCGTAAGGGGGGGTCCCTACGCAAAAATTCAAAAAACGGACTTGATTCAGCAGCACAATTCTGGTGCTGTAGCTGTAGGAAATGTCTCAAAACCTCACCAGGAGTGCCAACAATACACGAAAATGGCAGAGAATGCATATTTTTGGAAAACTTTTTTCGCTAAAATTTCGTAAGGGGGGGCCCTTGCGCAAAAATGAAAAAAACGGACTTGATTCAGCAGCACAATTCTGATGCTGTAGTTGTAGGAAATGTCTCAAAATCTCACCAGGAGTGCCGACAATACACGAAAATGGCAGAAAATGCATATTTTTGGAAAACTTTTTTCGCTAAAATGTCGCAAAAATTGGAAAAAATTGATTTGCTTCAGCAGCACAATACTGGTGCTGTAGTTGTAGGAAATGTCTCAACGTCTCATCAAGAGTGCCAGCAATACCTGAAAATGGCAGAAAATGCATATTTTTAAAAAACCTTTTTTTGCTAAAATGTCGTAAGGGGGGGTCCCTACGCAAAAATTCAAAAAACGGACTTGATTCAGCAGCACAATTCTGGTGCTGTAGCTGTAGGAAATGTCTCAAAACCTCACCAGGAGTGCCAACAATACACGAAAATGGCAGAGAATGCATATTTTTGGAAAACTTTTTTCGCTAAAATTTCGTAAGGGGGGGCCCTTGCGCAAAAATGAAAAAAACGGACTTGATTCAGCAGCACAATTCTGATGCTGTAGTTGTAGGAAATGTCTCAAAATCTCACCAGGAGTGCCGACAATACACGAAAATGGCAGAAAATGCATATTTTTGGAAAACTTTTTTTGCTAAAATTTCGTAAGGGGGGGGCCCTTATGCAAAAATTCATAAAACGGACTTGCTTCAGCAGCACAATACTGGTGCTGTAGTTGTAGGAAATGCCTCAAAACATCATCAAGAGTGCCGACGATACACGAAAATGGCAGAAAATGTATATTTTTGGAAAACTTTTTTCGCTAAAATGTCATAAGGGGGGGTCCTTACGCAAAAATTCAAAAAACGGACTTGATTCAGCAGTACAATGCTGGTGCTGTAGTTGTAGGAAATGCCTCAAAACATCATCAAGAGTGCCGACGGTACACAAAAGTGGCAGAAAATGCATATTTTTGGAAAAAACATTTTTGCTTTAATATCGTAAGGTGGGGGGCCTTACGCAAAAATTGGAAAAAACGGATTTGCTTCAGCAGCACAATACTGGTGCTGTAGTTGTAGGAAATGTCTCAACATTTCATCAAGAGTGCCAACAATACTTGAAAATGGCAAAAAATGCATATTTTTAAAAAACTTTTTTTCGCTAAAATGTCGTAATTTGCAAAAATTCAAAAAATGGACTTGATTCAGCAGCACAATTCTGATGCTGTAGTTGTAGGAAATGTCTCAAAATCTCATCAGGAGTGCCAACAATACCCGAAAATGGCAAAAATGCATATTTTTTAAAAACTTTTTTTCGCTAAAATGTTGTAAGGGGGGGGCCCTTACGCAAAAATTCAAAAAACTGACTTGCTTCAGCAGCACAATTCTGATGCTGTAGTTGTAGGAAATGCCTCAAAACATCATCAAGAGTGCCGACGATACACGAAAATGGCAGAAAATGTATATTTTTGGAAAACTTTTTTCGCTAAAATGTTGTAAGGGGGGGTCCTTACGCAAAAATTCAAAAAACGGACTTGATTCAGCAGTACAATACTGGTGCTGTAGTTGTAGGAAATGTCTCAAAATCTCATCAGGAGTGCCAACAATACCCAAAAATGGCAGAAAATGCATATTTTTGGAAAAAACATTTTTGCTTTAATATCGTAAGGGGGGGGGCCTTATGCCCTTACTCCTCCCCAAGCACGGATTCATCCTTCTTCCCACCTTCCAGTGCCTGACAGGCCACATTGAGAAAAAATGTGCATTTGCCAGATGGGTGCGGGTGTCTCCACCTTCCCCGTATCTCACCTTTTCATCTGCCTGGTGGGCTTGCTCTGCTCATCCACAAGTGTTGATTTATAGCCCCCACCCTGCGCCGCCGGGAGGTGTTTGCCAGCCTTATTGTGCCGACTCCTTTCACTGGCAGGTGGGAAGGGGGAACTTGTCCGTGCGTGGAAAAACTGGCAAAATCATGCTTTAAAGCAGGGGTGTCAAACTCAAATCCAGAGTGGGCCAAAATGTAAAACTGAACAAAGCCGCGGGCCAAGGTTGAACAAATGAACCTTTTAAGGGGGACCCAAACGAGTTTTGCATTGAATATTGAACAAGCAAGGCTTATATAACTTTATAGTGACATGCAAAATAGTATTTCAAATAAAAATAATAAAAAAATATCAATGGCATATAAAAAAAAATGTAAATAAAAATTGAATGCCTCTTTTCTATTTGCAACCTTCTGAGGCGAATATCAAAATAAACTATTTTACAGGCTAAAAATACATTTGAAAATAAAATAACTAATGAATTAATCAAACATTCAAGCCTTGAAGTAGCAAGAGAAACTGCGAACCTTAATTATGGCTCAGTTTGCTACACTGAATATGGAACAAGCAACGCTTATATAACTTAAAAGTGCAAAATCTTAATAGTCGTGGTAGCGTAGGGTGTATATTGTAGCGTCCCGGAAGAGTTAGTGCTTCTGGGTATTTATTTTGTTGTGTTTATGTTGTCTTACGGTGTGGATGTTCTCCCGAAATGTGTTTGTCATTCTTGTTTGGTGTGGGTTGACGGTTTGACGCATATTTGTAAAAGGGTTGAAGTTGTTTATACGGCCACCCTCAGTGTGACCTGTATGGCTGTTGACCAAGTATGCTTTCCATTCACTCATGTGTGTTTTTAAAAGCCGGATATATTATTTAAGTCTCACCTTAAAACTCATCTGGATACTCTAGCCTTTAAATAGACCTCCTTTTTAGACCAGTTGATCTGCCGCTTCTTTTCTTTTTCTCCTATGTCCCCCCCTCCCCTTGTGGAGGGAGTCCGGTCCGATGACCATGGATGAAGTACTGGCTGTCCAGAGTCGAGACCCAGGATGGACCGCTCGCCTGTATCGGTTGGGGACATCTCTACGCTGCTGATCCGCCTCCGCTTGGGATGGTTTCCTGTGGACGGGACTCTCGCTGCTGTCTTGGATCCGCTTTGAACTGAACTCTCGCGGCTGTGTTGGAGCCACTATGGATTGAACTTTCACAGTATCATGTTAGACCCGCTCCACATCCATTGCTTTCGGTCCCCTAGAGGGGGGGGGGGGGGGGGGGTTGCCCACTTCTGAGGTCCTCTCCAAGGTTTTTTCATAGTCAGCATTGTCACTGGCGTCCCACTCGCAATCTTGGACTATTATGTTAGATCCACTACGGACTGGACTCACACTATTATGTTAGATCCACTACGGACTGGACTCTCACACTATTATGCTAGATCCACTATGGACTGGACTCACACTATTATGTTAGATCCACTACGGACTGGACTCTCACACTATTATGCTAGATCCACTACGGACTGGACTCTCACACTATTATGCTAGATCCACTACGGACTGGACTCTCACACTATTATGCTAAATCCACTATGGACTGGACTTTCACTATTATGTTAGATCCACTATGGACTGGACTCTCACACTATTATGCTAGATCCACTAGGGACTGGACTCTCACACTATTATGTTAGATCCACTATGGACTGGACTCTCACACTATTATGCTAGATCCACTATGGACTGGACTCTCACACTATTATGCTAGATCCACTATGGACTGGACTCTCACTATTATGTTGGATCCACTATGGACTGGACTCTCACTATTATGTTAGATCCACTATGGACTTTACTCTCACTATTATGTTAGATCCACTTTGGACTGGACTCTCACAATTATGTTGGATCCACTATGGATTGGACTCTCACACTATTATGTTAGATCCACTATGGACTGGACTCTCACACTATTATGTTAGATCCACTATGGACTAGACTCTCACAATATTATGTTAGATCCACTATGGACTGGACTCTCACACTATTATGTTAGATCCACTATGGACTGGACTCTCACACTATTATGTTAGATCCACTATGGACTAGACTCTCACAATATTATGTTAGATCCACTATGGACTGGACTCTCACAATTATGTTGGATCCACTATGGATTGGACTCTCACAATTATGTTGGATCCACTATGGATTGGACTCTCACAATTATGTTGGATCCACTATGGATTGGACTCTCACACTATTATGTTAGATCCACTATGGACTGGACTCTCACACTATTATGTTAGATCCACTATGGACTAGACTCTCACAATATTATGTTAGATCCACTATGGACTGGACTCTCACACTATTATGTTAGATCCACTATGGACTGGACTCTCACACTATTATGTTAGATCCACTATGGACTAGACTCTCACAATATTATGTTAGATCCACTATGGACTTTACTCTCACTATTATGTTAGATCCACTATGGACTAGACTCTCACAATATTATGTTAGATCCACTATGGACTTTACTCTCACTATTATGTTAGATCCAATTTGGACTGGACTCTCACAATTATGTTGGATCCACTATGGATTGGACTCTCACAATTATGTTGGATCCACTATGGATTGGACTCTCACACTATTATGTTAGATCCACTATGGACTGGACTCTCACACTATTATGTTAGATCCACTATGGACTAGACTCTCACAATATTATGTTAGATCCACTATGGACTGGACTCTCACACTATTATGTTAGATCCACTATGGACTGGACTCTCACACTATTATGTTAGATCCACTATGGACTAGACTCTCACAATATTATGTTAGATCCACTATGGACTTTACTCTCACTATTATGTTAGATCCACTATGGACTAGACTCTCACAATATTATGTTAGATCCACTATGGACTTTACTCTCACTATTATGTTAGATCCAATTTGGACTGGACTCTCACAATTATGTTGGATCCACTATGGATTGGACTCTCACAATTATGTTGGATCCACTATGGATTGGACTCTCACACTATTATGTTAGATCCACTATGGACTGGACTCTCACACTATTATGTTAGATCCACTATGGACTAGACTCTCACAATATTATGTTAGATCCACTATGGACTGGACTCTCACACTATTATGTTAGATCCACTATGGACTGGACTCTCACACTATTATGTTAGATCCACTATGGACTAGACTCTCACAATATTATGTTAGATCCACTATGGACTTTACTCTCACTATTATGTTAGATCCACTATGGACTAGACTCTCACAATATTATGTTAGATCCACTATGGACTTTACTCTCACTGTTATGTTAGATCCAATTTGGACTGGACTCTCACAATTATGTTGGATCCACTATGGATTGGACTCTCACAATTATGTTGGATCCACTATGGATTGGACTCTCACACTATTATGTTAGATCCACTATGGACTGGACTCTCACACTATTATGTTAGATCCACTATGGACTAGACTCTCACAATATTATGTTAGATCCACTATGGACTGGACTCTCACACTATTATGTTAGATCCACTATGGACTTTACTCTCACTATTATGTTAGATCCACTATGGACTGGACTCTCACTATTATGTTAGATCCACTATGGACTGGACTCCCACACTATTATGTTAGATCCACTATGGACTGGACTCTCGCTATTATGTTAGATCCACTGTGGATTGGACTCTCACACTATTATGTTAGATCCACTATGGACTGGACTCTCACACTATTATGTTAGATCCACTATGGACTGGACTCTCGCTATTATGTTAGATCCACTATGGACTGGACTCTCACTATTATGTTAGATCCACTATGGACTGGACTCTCACACTATTATGTTAGATCCACTATGGACTGGACTCTCACTATTATGTTAGATCCACTATGGACTGGACTCTCACACTATTATGTTAGATCCACTATGGACTGGACTCTCACACTATTATGCTAGATCCACTATGGACTGGACTCTCACACTATTATGCTAGATCCACTATGGACTGGACTCTCACACTATTATGCTAGATCCACTATGGACTGGACTCTCACTATTATGTTGGATCCACTATGGACTGGACTCTCACTATTATGTTAGATCCACTATGGACTTTACTCTCACTATTATGTTGGATCCACTTTGGACTGGACTCTCACAATTATGTTGGATCCACTATGGATTGGACTCTCACAATTATGTTGGATCCACTCTGGATTGGACTCTCACACTATTATGTTAGATCCACTATGGACTGGACTCTCACACTATTATGTTAGATCCACTATGGACTGGACTCTCACAATATTATGTTAGATCCACTATGGACTAGACTCTCACACTATTATGTTAGATCCACTATGGACTGGACTCTCACACTATTATGTTAGATCCACTATGGACTGGACTCTCACACTATTATGTTAGATCCACTATGGACTGGACTCACACTATTATGTTAGATCCACTATGGACTGGACTCTCATACTATTATGTTAGATCCACTATGGACTGGACTCTCACTATTATGTTAGATCCACTATGGACTGGACTCTCACTATTATGTTAGATCCACTATGGACTGGACTCTCACACTATTATGTTAGATCCACTATGGACTGGACTCTCGCTATTATGTTAGATCCACTTTGGACTGGACTCTCACAATTATGTTAGATCCACTATGGATTGGACTCTCACAATTATGTTGGATCCACTATGGATTGGACTCTCACACTATTATGTTAGATCCACTATGGACTGGACTCTCACACTATTATGTTAGATCCACTATGGACTAGACTCTCACAATATTATGTTAGATCCACTATGGGCTGGACTCTCACACTATTATGTTAGATCCACTATGGACTTTACTCTCACTATTATGTTAGATCCACTATGGACTGGACTCTCACTATTATGTTAGATCCACTATGGACTGGACTCCCACACTATTATGTTAGATCCACTATGGACTGGACTCTCGCTATTATGTTAGATCCACTGTGGATTGGACTCTCACACTATTATGTTAGATCCACTATGGACTGGACTCTCACTATTATGTTAGATCCACTATGGACTGGACTCTCACTATTATGTTAGATCCACTATGGACTGGACTCTCACACTATTATGTTAGATCCACTATGGACTGGACTCTCACACTATTATGTTAGATCCACTATGGATTGGACTCTCACACTATTATGTTAGATCCACTATGGACTGGACTCTCACACTATTATGTTAGATCCACTATGGACTGGACTCTCACTATTATGTTAGATCCACTATGGACTGGACTCTCACACTATTATGTTAGATCCACTATGGACTGGACTCTCACACTATTATGTTAGATCCACTATGGACTGGACTCTCACACTATTATGTTAGATCCACTATGGACTAGACTCTCACAATATTATGTTAGATCCACTATGGACTGGACTCTCACACTATTATGTTAGATCCACTAAGGACTGGACTCTCACACTATTATGTTAGATCCACTATGGACTGGACTCTCACACTATTATGTTAGATCCACTATGGACTGGACTCTCACACTATTATGTTAGATCCA
This sequence comes from Nerophis ophidion, assembly GCF_033978795.1. Classification (NCBI taxonomy): domain Eukaryota; kingdom Metazoa; phylum Chordata; class Actinopteri; order Syngnathiformes; family Syngnathidae; genus Nerophis; species Nerophis ophidion. The sequence continues at coordinate 54,161,842 of NC_084624.1, forward strand.
CTATGGACTGGACTCTCACACTATTATGTTAGATCCACTATGGACTGGACTCCCACACTATTATGTTAGATCCACTATGGACTGGACTCTCACACTATTATGATAGATCCACTATGGACTGGACTCTCACACTATTATGTTAGATCCACTATGGGCTGGACTCTCACACTATTATGTTAGATCCACTATGGACTGGACTCTCACACTATTATGTTAGATCCACTATGGACTGGACTCTCACTATTATGTTAGATCCACTATGGACTGTACTCTCACACTATTATGTTAGATCCACTATGGACTGGACTCTCACTATTATGTTAGATCCACTATGGACTGGACTCTCACACTATTATGTTAGATCCACCATGGACTGGACTCTCACACTATTATGTTAGATCCACTATGGACTGGACTCTCACACTATTATGTTAGATCCACTGTGGATTGGACTCTCACACTATTATGTTAGATCCACTATGGACTGGACTCTCACTATTATGTTAGATCCACTATGGACTGGACTCTCACTATTATGTTAGATCCACTATGGACTGGACTCTCACACTATTATGTTAGATCCACTATGGACTGGACTCTCACACTATTATGTTAGATCCACTATGGATTGGACTCTCACACTATTATGTTAGATCCACTATGGACTGGACTCTCACACTATTATGTTAGATCCACTATGGACTGGACTCTCACTATTATGTTAGATCCACTATGGACTGGACTCTCACACTATTATGTTAGATCCACTATGGACTGGACTCTCACACTATTATGTTAGATCCACTATGGACTGGACTCTCACACTATTATGTTAGATCCACTATGGACTGGACTCCCACACTATTATGTTAGATCCACTATGGACTGGACTCTCACACTATTATGTTAGATCCACTATGGATTGGACTCTCACACTATTATGTTAGATCCACTATGGACTGGACTCTCACACTATTATGTTAGATCCACTATGGACTGGACTCTCACACTATTATGTTAGATCCACTATGGACTGGACTCTCACACTATTATGTTAGATCCACTATGGACTGGACTCCCACACTATTATGTTAGATCCACTATGGACTGGACTCTCACACTATTATGTTAGATCCACTATGGACTGGACTCTCACACTATTATGTTAGATCCACTATGGACTGGACTCTCACACTATTATGTTAGATCCACTATGGACTGGACTCTCACACTATTATGTTAGATCCACTATGGGCTGGACTCTCACACTATTATGTTAGATCCACTATGGGCTGGACTCTCACACTATTATATTAGATCCACTGGACGTCCATTGCACTGGTTCCCCAGGGCGGGGGTCCCCACATCTGCGGTCCCCTCCAAGGTTTCTCATTGTCATCTCAATTGGTTGAGTTTTTCCTTGCCCTGATGTGGGATCTGAGTTGAGGATGTTGTTGTGGCTTGTGCAGCCCTTTGAGACACTGGTGATTAAGGGCTGTATAAATATGCTTTGATTGATTGATAAACAGAATTCCGGATTTGCATATTTTTGTTATGTCTCAAAATGTGTCCTGAAAGCTCTTTAAAAGTATATTTGACAAACATTTTGTGAAATATGAGCTGCTAAATACAGCAGAAGATGAACACAGCTTACGTATTCAAGTAGAAAACATTCATGTTTAATGCTGCAAAACATTGAATGAGCTGCGCCGGACAAAATCTCAGGTTGCCCTTTGGCAAGGCATGGCCCCTGGAGAAAGAATATTAACAATAACACGGCAGGAGTGTTGAAGGTCCTGAGTCTGAGGTTCCAAGGCTGAGTAGTTGCAGCCAATGTGTGCCATCAATGGCGGCTATTTAATGTTGCCCAACGCTCACATTGTCAGAGCAGCATGTGTCACACGGGAACAGCCCGGAAGCAGCGGTTAGACCGTATCGACGTACGCAATACCAAAGGTCAAAAGGAGTGCGCTTCATACTGATTCTTGTGGAGGAGGATTGAAGAAAACAGAGCGGCAACAACAATTCTCCAATGCTGAGAAAGAAGCAAAACCACACAACGGAATCAAACACGTTGTTTCCTCATCATGGTTTATTTATCATTATTGTGCACATTGTTTTTGTCAGGTTCAAACACTGATGACATTTATTAAACAGACAAGAAGCAAGGAATCATGCAGAGACAGAGTTCAATTTGGCTCAATGAGGAGAGACGTTTTGGAGCTGGCACACTTTGTTACAGTTCCAACCAATGCTCTGAGGCAGTGGTTCTCAAATGGGGGTACGTGTACCCCTGGGGGTACTTGAAGGTATGCCAAGGAGTACATGAGATATTTTTAAAATATTCTGAAAATAGCAACATTTCAAAAATCCTTTATAAATATATTTATTGAATAATACTTCAACAAAATATGAATGTAAGTTCATAAACTTTAAAAAAAAATACAACAATGCAATGTTCAGAGTTAACAGCTGGATTTTTGGTGGACATGTTCAATAAAAATTGATGTTAAAGATTTCTTTATTTGTCGATAAATGTTTAGAGTTAAGTTCATGAATCCAGATGGATCTCTATTACAATCCCCATATCTTATTTTTCAACAAGTTTTTAGTTATTTTCATATCCATCCATCCATTTTCCTACCGCTTATCCCCTTTGGGGTCGCTGGTGCCTCCCTCTGCTACAATCGGGCAGAAGGCGGGGTACACCCATCTTTTTTTCCAAAGAGTTAAAAAATAAACACAACAAATGAGCAATATTTTGAACTGTTATACAATTTATTGATTCAGAAACTGATGACAGTGCTGTATTTTACTTCCTTATCTCTTTTTTTCACCAAAAATGCTTAGCTCTGAGTAGGGGGTACTTGAATTAAAAAAAATGTTCACAGGGGGTTCATCACTGAAAAAAGGTTGAGAACCACTGCTCTAAGGTACAGTCCCATGGGCTCCTCTATTTATTTGGGAGGTCCCTGGTTACATCCCAGGAAGGGGGTGTATTCAGGAGCCCCAGTTAGACACAATATATGATTATCCAGAAATGCAAATGTGCTGACACTCGTGATATCGCCCTGTCTCTGCTGTGTGTGTGTCACGGTATTCGATGTTCTGGACATAAACACTGATACGAGACGACTCGCAATCTTGGACTATTATGTTGGATCCACTACGGACTGGACTCTCACTATTATGTTGGATCCACTATGGACTGGACTAACACTATTATGTTGGATCCACTATGGACTGGACTCTCACTATTATGTTAGATCCACTATGAACTGGACTCTCACTATTATGTTAGATCCACTATGGACTGGACTTTCACACTATTATGTTAGATCTCCTATGGGCTGGACTCTCACTATTATGTTAGATCTACTATGGGCTGGACTTTCAAACTATTAACTATATCCACTATTAACTGGACTCTCACTACTATGTTAGATCCACTATGGACTGGACTCTCACACTATTATGTTAGATCCACTATGGACTGGACTCTCACACTATTATGTTAGATCCACTATGGACTGGACCTTTACACTATTATGTTGAATCCACTATGGACTGGACTTTCACACTATTATGTTAGATCCACAATGGACTGGACTCTCACTATTATGTTAGATCCACTATTAACTGGACTCTCACTACTATGTTAGATCCACTATGGACTGGACTCTCACACTATTATGTTAGATCCACTATGGACTGGACTCTCACACTATTATGTTAGATCCACTATGGACTGGACCTTTACACTATTATGTTGAATCCACTATGGACTGGACTTTCACACTATTATGTTAGATCCACAATGGACTGGACTCTCACTATTATGTGAGATCCACTATGGACTGGACTATCATTCTATTATGTTAGATCCACTATGGACTGGACTCTCACTATTATGTTGGATCCACTATGGACTGGACTCTCACTATTACGTTAGATCCACTATGGACTGGACTCTCACTATTATGTGAGATCCACTATGGACTGGACTATCATTCTATTATGTTAGATCCACTATGGACTGGACTCTCACTATTATGTTAGATCCACTATGGACTGGACTCTCACACTATTATGTTAGATCCACTATGGACTGGACTCTCACTATTATGTTAGATCCACTATGGACTGGACTCTCACACTATTATGTTAGATCCACTATGGACTGGACTCTCACACTATTATGTTAGATCCACTATGGACTGGACTCTCACACTATTATGTTAGATCCACTATGGACTGGACTCTCACACTATTATGTTAGATCCACTATGGACTGGACTCTCACACTATTATGTTAGATCCACTGGACGTCCATTGCACTGGTTGCCCAGGGCGGGGGTCCCCACATCTGCGGTCCCCTCCAAGGTTTTTCATTCTCATCTCATTGGGTTGAGTTTTTCCTTGCCCTGATGTGGGATCCTAGTTGAGGATGTTGTTGTGGCTTGTGCAGCCCTTTGAGACACTGGCGATTAAGGGCTGTATAAATATGCTTTGATTGATTGATAAACAGAATTCCGGATTTGCATATTTTTTGTTATGTCTCAAAATGTGTCCTGAAAGCTCTTTAAAAGTATATTTGACAAACATGTTGTGAAATATGAGCTGCTAAATATAGCAGAAGATGAAAACAGCTCATGTAGTTAAATAGAAAACATTCATGTTTAATGTACTTTAATATACTACACATATGTCAGAAAAGCTCTTTTAAAGTTTATTTTACAAGCATATGCTAAAATTCAAGATGGTAAGTATACATTTTTAAAAACCCAGACTTTGCACATTTTATAGTTCATCACGTACATCACAAAAGCTCTTTGAAGGTACTTTTAACCTGTAAATATAGAAAAATACGGGAAAAAAATTCCTGTAGGCAAACTTTGGATTTATGTCTCGTTGTACATCACTAAAGCTCTTTAGTAATATTTTTGAAGCTTTTTATGAAATATAAGCTTATAAACACAGCAGCTTATCAAAATAAAATTTAAATAGACAGCATTTTTTTTTCGGAATATTTGAGTTACTAAACATAATACATCACAAATATTTTTTTAAAGTACGTTTTTGAATGTTTTAATGAAATCCAAGCTTGTAAATAATGCAGATTGTTATAAGATAAGAGCAGCTCGGTGGAAGAGGGGTTAGTGCATCTGCCTCGCAATCCTGAGTTCAAGTTCAAATATGATCCTTAGCTCTACCAAAGACTGAAATAAAAATAAATAAATAAAACCAATATGAAAAAAATATAGAAATAAATATGATAAAACATTATTTTAAAGGGTAAAAACAATTAAAACAATAAATAGAAGTCACAATTTAAAAACAGTAGGCAGCACGGTTGTACAGGGGTTAGTGCCTGTGCCTCACAATACAAAGGTCCTGAGTAGTCCTGAGTTCAATCCTGGGGATAGGTTGATTGGCAACACTAAATGGTCCCTAGTGTGTGAATGTTGTCTGTCTATCTGTGTTGGCCCTGTGATGAGGTGGCGGCTTGTCCAGGGTGTACACCGCCTTCTGCCCGAATGCAGTTGAGATAGGCTCCTGCACCCCCACAAGCCTACAAGCGGTAGCAAAATGGATGGCTGGGTTATAAGATAAACTAGCATGTGACCACCTGTCACTTCATGTATAGTTATGTTTCTTTGTTTGGTGTGTATTTCCTGTCTGCGCTCTTATTTTTGTTCCCCTTCCTGCTCGGCTCCCTGAGCTCTGCTTCCCCTCACCTGGCCCTGAGTGGCAGCCGGGCACACCTGCTCGCGGTTGCCAATCAGGCGGCTATTTATGCCTGCCTCGCCCTCAGGTCTCGAGGGTTGACTCCGTTAGGGACCTTATGCGGCATAGCTCGGTTGGTAGAGTGGCCGTGCCAGCAACTTGGCGGTTGCAGGTTCGATTCCCGCTTCCGCCATCCTAGTCACTGCCGTTGTGTCCTTGGGCAAGACACTTTACCCACCTGCTCCCAGTGCCACCCACACTGGTTGAAATGGAACTTAGATATCGGGTTTCACTATGTAAAGCGCTTTGAGTCACTAGTGAAAAGCGCTATATAAATATAATTCACTTATGCTGGACTTCTGCTCCTTGTTTTGAGTATAATATAAACTCATACCTGCCCGCCATCCTCCTAAAAATAGCAAAACATGACATTTTTTTAATATATTTAACCATGCAGTTTTTTTTTTTTCCTTGAATTATTTCTCAATTGTCACAATAGCTTTTAAAACAAACATTTTCCAAGCTGGTATTGACTTATGAATTCATGGACGAACCCCGTTTCCAAATGAGTTAGGAAATTGGGAAGGCACGGGGTGGTGCAGTGGGAAAGAGTGGCCGTCAGCAACCCCAGGGTCCCTGGTTCAATCCCCACCTAGTACCAACCTCGTCACGTCCGTTGTGTCCTGAGCAAGACACTTCACCCTTGCTCCTGATGGGTGCTGGTTAGCGCCTTGCATGGCAGCTCCCTCCATCAGTGTGAATGTGTGTGTGAATGGGTAAATGTGGAAGTTGTGTCAATGCGCTTTGAGTAACTTGAAGGTAGAAAAGTGTTATACAAGTACAACCCATTTATCATTTATGTAAATATAAACAGAATACAATGATTTGCAAATCATTTTCAAGCCATATTCAGTTGAATATGCTACAAAGACAACATATTTGAATTTTTTTGGGCAAATAATCATTAACTATAGAATTTGATGCCAGCAACACGTGACAAAGAAGTTGGGAAAGGTGGCAATAAATACTGATAAAGTTGACCAGTATTCATCAAAGACTTATATGGAACATCCCACAGGTGTGCAGGCTAATTGGGAACAGGTGGGTGCCATGATTGGCTATAAAAGCAACTTCCCAAAAAATGCTAAGTAACTCACAAACAAGGATGGGGCGAAGGTCACCAATTTGTAAGCAAATTGTCGAACAGTTTTAGAAGAACATTTCTCAACGAGCTATTGCAAGGAATTTAGGGATTTTACCATCTACGGTCCGTAAAATCATCAAAAGGTTCATAGAATTTGGAGAAATCACTGCACATAAGCGATGGTATTATGTACCGTTGATCCCTCAGGCGGTACTGCATCAAAAAATGACATCAGTGTGTAAAGGAAATCACCACAATGGCTCAGGAACACTTCATAAAACCACTGTCAGTAACTACAGTTGATCGCTACATCTGTTAGTGCAAGTTAAAACTCTACTATGCAAAGCAAAACCCATTTATCAACAACACTCAAGAACGCCGCCGGCTTCGCTCGACCCCAGCTCATCTAAGATGGACTGATGCAAAGTGGTAAAGAGTTCTGTGGTCAGACGAGTCCACATTTCAAATTATATTTGGAAACTGTGGACGTGGTGTCCTCCGGAACAAAGAGGAAAATAACCATCCGGATAGTTATAGGCGCAAAGTTCAAAAGTCAGCGTCTGTGATGGTATGGGGGTGTATTAGTGAACAAGACATGGGTAACTTACACATCTGTGAAGGCACTATTAGTGCTGAGTGATCCATAAAGGTTTTGGAGCAACATATGTTGTCATCCAAGCAACGTTATCATGGACGCCCCTGCTTATTTCAGCAAGACAATGCCAAGCCACGTGTTACAACAGCGTGGCTTCGTAGTTAAAGAGTGCGGGTACTTTCCTGGCCCGCCTGCAGTCTCCCATGGAAAATGTGTGGCGCATTATGAAGCGTAAAATAGGACAGCGGAGACCCCGGACTGTTGAAGGACTGAAGCTCTACATAAAACAAGAATGGGAAAGAATTCCACTTTCAAAGCTTCAGCAATTAGTTTCCTCAGTTCCCAAACGTTTATTGAGTGTTGTTAAAAGAAAAGGTGATGTAACCAGTGGTGAACATGCCCTTTCCCAACTACTTTGGCACGTTTTGCAGACATGAAATTCTAAGTTAATTATTATTTGCAAAAAAATAAAAAAGTTTATGAGTTTGAACATCAAATATGTTGTCTTTGTAGCATATTCAACTGAATATGGCTTGAAAAGGATTTGCAAATCATTGTATTCTGTTTATATTTACATCCAACACAATTCCCCAACTCATATGGAAACAGGGGTTGTATATCTGCCATGAAAGGTCTAAAACATACCGGTGTAGTGAGTTTACATTATTCACCCGAGGAACTTTAGTTATTAAAGAGTTCTGGCCAGATGGTTTTTCCCGGTACACATTTCCGGCGTTTTTGTTGCACTACTGAGCCACGGATGAGGAGATGCTGCTCCGTTAGTGGAAACTGTGGATGTTGTGTCTACGATCCGTATGTTATAGGAACAAAGCTGAAGAGTGTGTGTAAAAGATATCACCACATGGGCTCAGGGACACTTCAGAAAACCACTGTCAGTAACTACAGTTCGTCACTACATCTTTAGGTGCAAGTTAAAACTTTTTTATGCAAAACGAAAGCCATTTATCAACAACACCCAGAAACGACGCCGGCTTTGCTGGGCCCGAGCTCATCTAAGATGGACTGATGCAACGTGGAAAAGTGTTCTGTGGTCTGACGAGTCCACATTTCAAATTGTTTTTGGAAACTGTGGACGTAGTATCCACCGGACCAAAGAGGAAAATAACGAGCTCTATTGTTCTTTGCGCAAAGTGTAAAAGGCAGCATGTGTGATGGTATGGGGGTGTATTAGTGAACAAGACATGGGTAACTTACACATGTGTGATGGTATGGGGGTGTATTAGTGCCCAAGACATGGGTAACTTACACATGTGTGATGGTATGGGGGTGTATTAGTGTCCAAGACATGGGTAACTTACACATGTGTGATGGTATGGGGGTGTATTAGTGAACAAGGCATGGGTAACTTACACATGTGTGATGGTATGGGGGTGTATTAGTGCCCAAGACATGGGTAACTTACACATGTGTGATGGTATGGGGGTGTATTAGTGAACAAGACATGGGTAACTTACACATGTGTGATGGTATGGGGGTGTATTAGTGAACAAGACATGGGTAACTTACACATGTGTGATGGTATGGGGGTGTATTAGTGCCCAAGGCATGGGTAACTTACACATGTGTGATGGTATGGGGGTGTATTAGTGCCCAAGGCATGGGTAACTTACACATGTGTGATGGTATGGGGGTGTATTAGTGAACAAGACATGGGTAACTTACACATGTGTGATGGTATGGGGGTGTATTAGTGAACAAGACATGGGTAACTTACACATGTGTGATGGTATGGGGGTGTATTAGTGAACAAGACATGGGTAACTTACACATGTGTGATGGTATGGGGGTGTATTAGTGAACAAGACATGACTAACTTACACATGTGTGATGGTATGGGGGTGTATTAGTGAACAAGACATGGGTAACTTACACATGTGTGATGGTATGGGGGTGTATTAGTGAACAAGACATGGGTAACTTACACATGTGTGATGGTATGGGGGTGTATTAGTGAACAAGACATGGGTAACTTACACATGTGTGATGGTATGGGGGTGTATTAGTGAACAAGACATGGGTAACTTACACATGTGTGATGGTATGGGGGTGTATTAGTGAACAAGACATGGGTAACTTACACATGTGTGGTGGTATGGGGGTGTATTAGTGAACAAGACATGGGTAACTTACACATGTGTGATGGTATGGGGGTGTATTAGTGAACAAGACATGACTAACTTACACATGTGTGATGGTATGGGGGTGTATTAGTGAACAAGACATGGGTAACTTACACATGTGTGATGGTATGGGGGTGTATTAGTGAACAAGACATGGGTAACTTACACATGTGTGATGGTATGGGGGTGTATTAGTGAACAAGACATGACTAACTTACACATGTGTGATATTATGGGGGTGTATTAGTGAACAAGACATGGGTAACTTACACATGTGTGATGGTATGGGGGTGTATTAGTGAACAAGACATGGGTAACTTACACATGTGTGATGGTATGGGGGTGTATTAGTGAACAAGACATGGGTAACTTACACATGTGTGATGGTATGGGGGTGTATTAGTGAACAAGACATGGGTAACTTACACATGTGTGATGGTATGGGGGTGTATTAGTGAACAAGACATGACTAACTTACACATGTGTGATGGTATGGGGGTGTATTAGTGAACAAGACATGGGTAACTTACACATGTGTGATGGTATGGGGGTGTATTAGTGAACAAGACATGGGTAACTTACACATGTGTGATGGTATGGGGGTGTATTAGTGAACAAGACATGGGTAACTTACACATGTGTGATGGTATGGGGGTGTATTAGTGAACAAGACATGGGTAACTTACACATGTGTGATGGTATGGGGGTGTATTAGTGAACAAGACATGGGTAACTTACACATGTGTGGTGGTATGGGGGTGTATTAGTGAACAAGACATGGGTAACTTACACATGTGTGATGGTATGGGGGTGTATTAGTGAACAAGACATGACTAACTTACACATGTGTGATGGTATGGGGGTGTATTAGTGAACAAGACATGGGTAACTTACACATGTGTGATGGTATGGGGGTGTATTAGTGAACAAGACATGGGTAACTTACACATGTGTGATGGTATGGGGGTGTATTAGTGAACAAGACATGACTAACTTACACATGTGTGATGGTATGGGGGTGTATTAGTGAACAAGACATGGGTAACTTACACATGTGTGATGGTATGGGGGTGTATTAGTGCCAAAGGCATGGGTAACTTACACATGTGTGATGGTATGGGGGTGTATTAGTGAACAAGACATGGGTAACTTACACATGTGTGATGGTATGGGGTGTATTAGTGAACAAGACATGGGTAACTTACACATGTGTGATGGTATGGGGGTGTATTAGTGAACAAGACATGGGTAACTTACACATGTGTGATGGTATGGGGGTGTATTAGTGAACAAGACATGGGTAACTTACACATGTGTGATGGTATGGGGGTGTATTAGTGAACAAGACATGGGTAACTTACACATGTGTGATGGTATGGGGGTGTATTAGTGAACAAGACATGGGTAACTTACACATGTGTGATGGTATGGGGGTGTATTAGTGAACAAGACATGGGTAACTTACACATGTGTGATGGTATGGGGGTGTATTAGTGAACAAGACATGGGTAACTTACACATGTGTGATGGTATGGGGGTGCATTAGTGAACAAGACATGGGTAACTTACACATGTGTGATGGTATGGGGGTGTATTAGTGAACAAGACATGGGTAACTTACACATGTGTGATGGTATGGGGGTGTATTAGTGAACAAGACATGGGTAACTTACACATGTGTGATGGTATGGGGGTGCATTAGTGAACAAGACATGGGTAACTTACACATGTGTGATGGTATGGGGGTGTATTAGTGAACAAGACATGGGTAACTTACACATGTGTGATGGTATGGGGGTGTATTAGTGAACAAGACATGGGTAACTTACACATGTGTGATGGTATGGGGGTGTATTAGTGAACAAGACATGGGTAACTTACACATGTGTGATGGTATGGGGGTGTATTAGTGAACAAGGCATGGGTAACTTACACATGTGTGATGGTATGGGGGTGTATTAGTGAACAAGGCATGGGTAACTTACACATGTGTGATGGTATGGGGGTGTATTAGTGAACAAGACATGACTAACTTACACATGTGTGATGGTATGGGGGTGTATTAGTGAACAAGACATGGGTAACTTACACATCTGTGAAGGCACCATTAATGCTGAAAGGTACATACAGGTTTTGGAGCAACATATGCTGCCATCCAAGCAACGTTATCATTGACGCCCCTGCTTATTTCGGACGGTTATTTCCGGATGAGTAGATGCTGCTCCGTTATTGATTGAAGTAAAGTGTGAATGTCATTAAAACAGTTAGCTCCATCTTTTGACACTTCTTCCACTACCGTCCTTGCACGCTACACCGCTACAACAAAGATGACGGGGAGAAGATGCTGTCCAAGTGGAGGCACGTAAATAAGACCGCCCACAAAACGGCGCATCCTGAAGAGACTGTCAGAAAGTGACTTGAAGTTGATATGTAAAACATCATCTATGCTACATTTTGAGCAAAGAACCACCATTACATGTTATGTAGACCACATGGGAGTCTTTTACATCTAGAAAATAATACTAATAATAAGACTCCTTTAATGTGTTCTATAATCCAGTGCACCTTTTCTATGAAAATAGAGCTGACTAGACCTGAGTGGCATCAGCAGTGTGCTCTATGGTCTGGAAAATATGGTTTGTGGTATATAAAGAAGTTAATTAGAATTATGAATTTCTTGTTTGATTTGAAATATTTAAGGATGATGAAAGTTGTTCAATCAACTCTGAACTTTAGCGTGTGTTCGTTAATGTGGAGCATAGTGAAGTACACAGTGAGTGTGTTTTATGTCCGGACTGAACCGTGAACGGTGCCTTAAAGCGCCAATTATCAATCAATCAATCAATCAATCAATGTTTATTTAAATAGCCCTAAATCACAAGTGTCTCAAAGGTCTGCACGAGCCACAACGGCATCCTCGGTTCAGATCTCACATCAGGGCAAGGAAAAACTCACAACCCAATGGGATGTCGATGTGAATGACGATGAGAAACCTTGGAGAGGACCGCAGATGTGGGTGACCCGCCTACCCCCCTCTAGGGGAGACCGAATGTAATGGACATCGAGTGGGTCTAACATAATATTGTGAAAGTCCAGTCCATAGTGGATCTAAGATAATAGTGTGAGAGTCCAGTCCATAGTGGATCTAAGATAATAGTGTGAGAGTCCAGTCCATAGTGGATCTAACATAATAGTGTGAGAGTCCAGTCCATAGTGGATCTAACATAATAGTGTGAGTCCAGTCCATAGTGGATCTAACATAATAGTGTGAGAGTCCAGTCCATAGTGGATCTAAGATAATAGTGTGAGAGTCCAGTCCATAGTGGATCTAACATAATAGTGTGAGAGTCCAGTCCATAGTGGATCTAACATAATAGTGTGAGTCCAGTCCATAGTGGATCTAACATAATAGTGTGAGAGTCCAGTCCATAGTGGATCTAACATAATAGTGAGAGTCCAGTCCATAGTGGATCTAACATAATAGTGAGAGTCCAGTCCATAGTAGATCTAACATAATAGTGAGAGTCCAGTCCATAGTGGATCTAACATAATAGTCAGAGTCCAGTCCATAGTGGATCTAACATAATAGTATGAGAGTCCAGTCCATAGTGGATCCAACATAATAGTCAGAGTCCAGTCCATAGTGGATCTAACATAATAGTGAGAGTCCAGTCCATAGTGGATCTAACATAATAGTCAGAGTCCAGTCCATAGTGGATCTAACATAATAGTGTGAGAGTCCAGTCCATAGTGGATCTAACATAATACTGTGAGAGTCCAGTCCATAGTGGATCTAACATAATAGTGTGAGAGTCCAGTCCATAGTGGATCTAACATAATAGTGTGAAAGTCCGGTCCATAGTGGATCTAACATAATAGTGAGAGTCCAGCCCATAGTGGATCTAACATAATAGTGTGAGGGTCCAGTCCATAGTGGATCTAACATAATAGCGAGAGTCCAGTCCATAGTGGATCTAACATAATAGTGTGAGAGTCCAGTCCATAATGGATCCAACATAATTGTGAAAGTCCAGTCCATTGTGGATCTAACATAATAATAAGAGTCCAGTCCATAGTGGATCTAACATAATAGTGTGAGGGTCCAGTCCATAATGGATCCAACATAATTGTGAAAGTCCAGTCCATTGTGGATCTAACATAATAGTGAAAGTCCAGTCCATTGTGGATCTAACATAATAATAAGAGTCCACTCCATAGTGGATCTAACATAATAGTGTGAGGGTCCAGTCCATAATGGATCCAACATAATTGTGAAAGTCCAGTCCATTGTGGATCTAACATAATAATAAGAGTCCAGTCCATAGTGGATCTAACATAATAGTGTGAGAGTCCAGTCCATAATGGATCCAACATAATTGTGAAAGTCCAGTCCATTGTGGATCTAACATAATAATAAGAGTCCACTCCATAGTGGATCTAACATAATAGTGTGAGGGTCCAGTCCATAATGGATCCAACATAATTGTGAAAGTCCAGTCCATTGTGGATCTAACATAATAATAAGAGTCCAGTCCATAGTGGATCTAACATAATAGTGTGAGGGTCCAGTCCATAATGGATCCAACATAATTGTGAAAGTCCAGTCCATTGTGGATCTAACATAATAATGAGAGTCCACTCCATAGTGGATCTAACATAATAGTGTGAGGGTCCAGTCCATAATGGATCCAACATAATTGTGAAAGTCCAGTCCATTGTGGATCTAACATAATAATAAGAGTCCAGTCCATAGTGGATCTAACATAATAGTGTGAGGGTCCAGTCCATAATGGATCCAACATAATTGTGAAAGTCCAGTCCATTGTGGATCTAACATAATAATGAGAGTCCAGTCCATAGTGGGTCCAGCAGTATACCATCCCGAGCAGAGACAGGTCAGAAGTGCAGAGACGTCCCCAACCGATGCACAGACGAGCGGTCCTCCCCGGGTCCCGACTCTGGACTGCCAGCATTTCATCCATGGCCACCGGACCTGTGCCCCCCCCCCTCCACGAGGGAGAGGGGGGCAGAAAAAAAAAGAAACGGCAGATCAACTGGTCTAAACTGGTCAATTTAATGGCTAGAGTATACAAACTAGTTTTAAGATGGGACTTAAATGCTTCTACTGAGGTAGCATCTCTAACTGTTACTGCTAGAACATTCCAGAGTACTGGAGCCCCAATAGAAAACGCTCTATAGCCCGCAGACTTTATTTTAGGCTCTGGGAATCACTAATAAGCCGGAAGTAGAAACATATTTTATATATAGAATCCCTTGGCTGGTAATTTCTTATTAATGGAACATTTGTCACATTCAGGTGTTCATCTTATTCCAAATATATGCTCTTATTCATCACTGGCAGGCGGCGGGGGGATGGCGTGCACACTGTGGACACGCCCACACGACTTTAATATATCAAACTTAATTACACATTCAGACGAACGTGCGTGTGTGTGTGTGTGTGTGTGTGTGTGTGTGTGTGTGTGTGTGTGTGTGTGTGTGCGTGTGTGTGTGTGTGTGTGTGTGTGTGCGCCTCAGTTCTTGGCAGCATGTCACGGTGGTTCGTTCTGGCTGACCTTGACACAATCGCTGTTGCTAAATCGCTGCTGGTCCCAGAAGCAGCGGGATTGCCGGGAAACTGCAGCCAACAGACTTTGGATCCGTAAAAAACTGATGCACGATTTCTCTTATCATCATTGTCTGGTTGTCTGTTAAGCTTTCAGGGTCGATTTTTGGTAATGGACCCCCTTCCAAAAGCTTCTTCTAGCTTATCTGGGGGACCCTTTCACTTACCACCAATCTTAAATGGATATTCATTACTGTTGTCATTGTAATATGGTTGTGGAGAGGTGGAGCCGACAGTCCGACAGAGAGGCCGGGCACGCTGGAGCCCGGCCCAAAATGGCGGCGAGTAGGCGGGGATGGCGAGGTGGGGCGTGCCGGGAGCGATGCCACAATCGAGATCAGGTGCGTGGATCGTGCACCTGGATACAATTAATAAATCCTCTCGCACTGTTTACAAGGGCGGCAGCCGTGAACATCGGGGAGAGAGGTGGAGAGACAACGACAGAACGAGACGAAGTGCATGTAACCCGGAAGAGAGCGAGAGGGAGAGCGAGAGGCAGACGACGCGGGCGACTGAAAAGCAACCCGAAAAATACTTTTCTTATTGGAAAATAAACAAACTCAAAACTGCTCAAAGCCATGATTTTCCTTGGTGGTCCCTGGAACCCGCACGACGGTGAGAGTCATTCACATTTGGCGCCCAACATGGTTTGACCACCGGAGGGGGGGAGGACGATCCCCTGTGGGCTCTCGTAGGCACACTGACCGGCCTCGCAGCAGGCAGCCGGCAACAATGCCGGCTCCTTCAGGTGCTGGCGGACCAGGTGGGGGGGCGGTGAGGCCCCCCCCCCAAAGAAGAAGTTGAAGAAGAAGAAGTTGAAGTTCAAGAAAATGATACAGAAGAAGAAGTTGAAGAAGAAGAAGCTGAAGAAGTTCAAAAAAATTATACAGGAGAAAAAGAAGAAAAAAGAAGAAGAAGTTGAAGCAGAAGAAGTTCAAGAAAAATATACAGAAGAGAAAGACAAAGACAAAGAAAAGGACAAAGACGAAGAAAAAGACAAAGACGAAATGGAAGAAGACAAAGATGAAGTGGAAGAAAATGAAGCCACGCTGTTGTAACACGCACGTGCTGAATGTGGCTTGGCATTGTCTTGCTGAAATAAGCAGGGGCGTCCATGAAAAAGACCTGTATGTACCTTTCAGCATTAATGGTGCCTTCACAGATGTGTAAGTTACCCATGCCTTGGGCACTAATGCACCCCCATACCATCACAGATGCTGGCTTTTGAACTTTGCGTCGAGAACAGTCTGGATGGTTTGCTTCCCCTTTGGTCCGGATGACACAATGTCGAATATTTCCAAAAACAATTTGAAATGTGGACTCGTCAGAACACAGAACACTTTTCCACTTTGCATCAGTCCATCTTAGATGATCTCGGGCCCAGAGAAGCCGGCGGCGAATCTGGATGTTGTTGATAAATGGCTTTCGCTTTGCATAGTAGAGCTTTAACTTGCACTTACAGATGTAGCGACCAACTGTATTTAGTGACAGTGGTTTTCTGAAGTCTTCCTGAGCCCATGTGGTGATATCCTTTAGAGATTGATGTCGGTTTTTGATACAGTGCCATCTGAGGGATGGAAGGTCACGGTCATTCAATGTTGGTTTCCGGCCATGCCGCTTACGAGGAGTGATTTCTCCAGATTCTCTGAACCTTTTGATGATATTATGGAGCGTAGATGTTGAAATCCCTAAATTTCTTGCAATGTCACTTTGAGAAAGGTTGTTCTTAAACTGTTTGACTATTTGCTCACACAGTTGTGGACAAAGGGGTGTACCTCGCCCCATCCTTTCTTGTGAAAGACTGAGCATTTTTTGGGAAGCTGTTTTTTATAGCCAATCATGGCACCCACCTGTTCCCAATTAGCCTGCACACCTGTGGGATGTTCCAAATAAGTGTTTGATAAGCATTCCTCAACTTTATCAGTATTTTTGGCCACCTTTCCCAACTTCTTTGTCACGTGTTGCTGGCATCAAATTCTAAAGTTAAAGATTATTTGCAAAAAAAAAATGTTAATCAGTTTGAACATCAAATAATTTGTCTTTGTCGCATATTCAACTGAATATGGCTTGAAAATTATTTGCAAATCATTGTATTCCTTAACATAACGATTAAGGTTTTTTCAGGTGTTTTGAAACCTAAGAGTGAAAAGTTATTTGAATAAATGCTCAGTTTCTTCTTCTCTTCAGGGTCAAGATTGAGCTGGACCCTACCTCAGCTTATACTTATCCACAAATAAAAGGTGTCAAATTTTGTCAAATATGGACCTGGTCAAGGCTAATGGAAGGGACCATTTTGGGAACTAAGGGTAGAAGTTGTTACTTAAAGTCCTACTGAAAGCCACTACTAGCCACCACGCAGTCTGATAGTTTATATATCAATGATGAAATATTAACATTGCAACACATGCCACCTGTTCCCAATTAGCCTGCACACCTGTGGGATGTTCCAAATAAGTGTTTGATGAGCATTTCTCAAATTTATCAGTATTTATTGCCACTTTTCCCAACTTCTTTGTCACGTGTTGCTGGCATCAAATTCTAAAGTTAATGATTATTCGCAAAAGAAAAAATGTTTATCAGTTTGAACATCAAATATGTTGTCTTTGTAGCATATTCAACTGAATATGGCTTGAAAAGGATTTGCAAATCATTGTATTCTGTTTATATTTACATCTAACACAATTTCCCAACTCATATGGCAACGGGGTTTGTAGAAAAAAGTTATAATAATATGACTCCTTTAATGCGCCCTATATCCAAAAAAAGGTCAAAACTAGACCACTCATCGGCATTGCGCCTTATAATCCGGTGCACCCAATGGTTCGGAAAAATCCGGTAGATAAATAAACCCCAATAGTTGTGTTTTCTGCAAGCTCTCGCTCAGTGTTGTTATATTCCTGTATTGGAAAGGCTTGGATTTACCTTTTTAGCAGGTCTCCGAGGCATGTAAGCCCGTTAGAAGTGAACTAATTAGAAGTGTACTCAGTCATTCTATTAATATCCTGCAGGCTGTCTGTGGCACAGTCACCTGACAAATGGCTATTTTAATCTGATCTTATTATATTTGCATTTCTACATTTACTACATTAAACCCGGCAGGTTGAACGCTGCTCATCAACCAATCAGGGTCATGTCGGTCGCTGGTACGGTCCGACCGTTCTTCATCTGGTCTTTACTGGACGGAAACCCGTCTAGGCAGTCTTAGCTTCATTTGACGGGCTTTGAAAGGTCTGAGAAAAGAAAACCGTGATGCCGGCAAGTGCAGTCCCCTCTGGCCGCCCAACCCCCACACCCCCCCCAACACCACCCCGGGGGCACGGCGAAGGGCAGCGGTCAGCGGGACGTCGAAGAAACGAGCGGCTCAGGTGTGACGCCATTGGGAAGACATATTTTTACACTAACGAAGGCTTGGGTTTCCTGCTGCTCTCTCAGCGGCGTCCGTGCTGGTCACAGAGCATATCCGCCACCTTTCATATGTTATGTGATTATGCGCCGGCAGCCCAAAAAATATATATATGTCCGAAAAGGATCTCCAGGACTGAGAGACAGATCACGCTTTTCTAACGTTTGTCATAACTCAGTTCAAGCTTACGTATAAAATACTACACGGTCTAGCTCCATCCTATCTTGCCGATTGTATTGTACCATATGTCCCGGCAAGAAATCTGCCTTCAAAGGACTCCGACTTATTAGTGATTCCTAGAGCCCAAAAAAAGTCTGCGGGCTGTAGAGCTTTTTCATTTCGGGCTCCAGTACTCTGGAATGCCCTCCCGGTAACAGTTCGAGATGCTACCTCAGTAGAAGCATTTAAGTCTCACCTTAAAACTCATCTGTATACTCTAGCCTTTAAATAGACCTCCTTTTTAGACCAGTTGATCTGCCGCTTTTTTTCTTTCTCCTATGTCCCCCCCTCCCTTGTGGAGGGGGTCCGGTCCGATGACCATGGATGAAGTACTGGCTGTCCAGAGTCGAGACCCAGGATGGACCGCTCGTCGGGACCCAGGATGGACCGCTCGCCTGTATCGGTTGGGGACATCTCTACGCTGCTGATCCGCTTGAGATGGTCTCCTGTGGACGGGACTCTCGCTGCTGTCTTGGATCCGCTTGAACTGAACTCTCGCGGCTGTGTTGGAGCCACTATGGATTGAACTTTCACAGTATCATGTTAGACCCGCTCCACATCCATTGCTTTCGGTCCCCTAGAGGGGGGGGGTTGCCCACATCTGAGGTCCTCTCCAAGGTTTCTCATAGTCAGCATTGTCACTGGCGTCCCACTGGATGTGAATTCTCCCTGCCCACTGGGTGTGAGTTTTCCTTGCCCTTTTGTGGGTTCTTCCGAGGATGTTGTAGTCGTAATGATTTGTGCAGTCCTTTGAGACATTTGTGATTTGGGGCTATATAAATAAACATTGATTGATTGATACTTTTGGTATTATACCAAAATGACTATTTAATGATGCTATACATCAGGGGTCACCAAGAGCTACTTCTTGGGTACTGATTAATGCGAAGGGCTACCAGTTTGATACACACTTAAATAAGTTGCCAGAAATAGCCAATTTGCTCAGTTTGTCAGGCTTGGACTTGGTCTTGGTTTGTTTTCCCGAGGTGCAAAGCGAATGGCGTGGAAACGGCGTGAAGGTAAAGACATCTTTATTTTAACACCGAAACTAAAAACAAGAACCAACAAAAAGCGCGCACAATGGCGGTACAAAAAAAACTGGGCTATGAAACAAAAGACTAGCACAAAGGCTATAAACTACAAACATGAAACTAAAACACTTGCGCGGTGGCATGAATAACAAAATCTTACGTGGACAAAATGGACAGCATGGCAAGGCATGGAGCAGATAATCGAGGACGTGAATGAGGTGATGTTGCCAGACTGACTAACTGGTAAATGTGGCTTAAATAATGAACATGATAAGTGAAAACAGGTGTGAGACAAGACAGGTGAACTGATTGGTTGTCATGGTAACAAAACAGGGAGTGAAAAAAAAAGGAACTTAGAGTCCAAAGGACCTGGTATTCCTAGGTAGTCTCCCATCCAAGTACTAACCAGGTCAGACACTGCTTAGCTTTGAGAACAGATAAGATCGGGGATGCTCAGGGTAGTACGGCCATACAAAGCTCATGATCAGACATGACAGAAAACTAAATCAGTTGGCATGGTAACAAGACAAAAAAGGAAATGCAAAACAGAACTAAATGTCCAAAAAACTAAACATAGCATGACCAAAACAAAACATGAACCATAGGCATGACACAATTTACCTTTAATAAATACATTTTTATATATAAAAAAATTGGTATTTCTGTCTGTCATTCCGTCGTACATTTTTTTCCCTTTTACGGAAAGTTTTTTGTAGAGAATAAATGATGAAAAAAACACTTAATTGAACGCTTTAAAAGAGGAGAAAACACGAAAAAAAAAGAAATTTATATTTTGAAACACAGTTTATCTTCAGTTTCGACTATTTAAAATTCTAAATTCAACCGAAAAAAAGAAGAGAAAAACTAGCTAATTCGATTCTTTTGGAAAAAATTTGACAAATAATTTATGGAACATCATTAGTAGTTTTTCCTGATTAAGATTAATTTTGAATTTTAATGACATGTTTTAAATAGGTTAAAATCCAATCTGCACTTTGTTAGAATATATAACACATTGGACCAAGCTATATTTCTAACAAAGACAAATCATTATTTCTTCTAGATTTTCCAGGACAAAAATTTTAAAAGAAATTCAAAAGACTTTGAAATAGGATTTAAATTTGATTCTACAGATTTTCTATATTTGCCGGAATAATTTTTAGAAATATTTCACAAATATTCTTCGTCGATAAAACAGAATCTAAAATAAAGAATTGAATTAAAATGTATTTATCATTCTTTACAATAAAAAAAAAAATTTACTTGAACATTGATTTAAATTGTCAGGAAAGAAGAAGAAGGAATTTAAAAGGTAAAAATGTGTATGTGTTTAAAAATCCTTAAATCATTTTTAAGATATCGCTAAAATTGTCTTTCTGAAAGTTATAAGAAGCAAAGTAAAAAAATAAATGAATTTATTCAAACAAGTGAAGACCAAGTCTTTAAAATATTTTTTCAGATTTTCAAATTCTATTTGAGTTTTGTCTCTCTTAGAATTAAAAATGTTGCGTAAAGCGAGACCAGCTTGCTAGTAAATAAAAGGGTTGGGGATTGGTTTGGGGTTGGGGTTAGGGTTAGGGTTGGGTATGTACAGTAGCTCACCCGGGCCGACCCACTCTTAGGGTTGGGGTTAGGGGTTAGAGGTTAGGGTTGGGGTTGGGGTTAGGGTTGGGGTTGGGGTTGGGGTTAGGATGTACAGTAGCCCACCCGGGCCGATCCGCTCTAAGGGTTAGGGTTAGGGTTGGGGTTACGGTTAGGGTTAGGATTAGAATAGGAATAGGGATATGGTTAGATTACCATAAAAGGAAATGGGTAGGGTTAGGAGAAGGAGGGGGTGGGGGGATATATAAGGGAAATAAAGAGGGGAAGTAAAAAGCGGGAATGTGCTCAGTCCATCAACAATCCTGATGGCTCTCACTCACATCTCGTTGAGGCCCCCCGGATGTCTGGTGCCCAGGTTGGTGATCCAGATAAGCTCGGCCCTACGGCGTTGGGCGAGGCTCCATCTGGGATTCGTCTGGATGACAGTTGCCCAGACGGAAGACCATCCGTGTCGGACAAAGTAAGTGTAAGTGTTGGTATTTTTGTGTCTAACCATGTTGTACTTATGTTGGGCGAATCTCCTAGCTAGGGTATTGCCCGTCTCGCCTATGTACATTTCGCCACATCGTTGACAACGAATAACATAAACACAATTTTTGGTGTAGTCCGCCACGGCACAACGGCTGGAAAACCTTGCGGTTCTGGGGGTTCACAAACCATGGCGCGTGGCGGACTAGGGCGTCCCTCCGAGTGGAGGGCGGGTCCCCCAATGAGCTGACCCTGGCCCTGACCAACATATCATTCAAGTTGGGGTTCTTCTGGTAGGCCGGTACCACATAGTCTCCCGGCAGCCTCCCACTACTCTCCGAGAAGGTGCGGAAATTAGTTTTGACCTTTCTCACGACTCTGACGGCCGAAGGTGGTGATAAGCGGAAACATGTCTGTACCAGGGAGGTCCCTTCGGGTCCAGGAAAACCCTCAACTGTCTTCTGAGGAAGGACCTGGAATAGCCCCTCCCCTTCAGAGCAATAAATAGGGCCCTCGAGGCCACCAGGAAGTCCTCCTGCCTAGTACAAATCCGATGAAACCTGAGTAATTGAGATTTCACCAGCCCCGCAAAGGTGTGCTTGGGGTGGAAGCTGCTTTTGTAAAGGAGCGCATGGGTGTCTGTCTCCTTGAGGAACACTTTAATGTCCAAAAGTTGCGATTTGGCAAAATTCGGACCCTTGATTTCGTGGTATCCAAAAAGTCGACGAATGTCTTACTCGTGGTCGACTTGATGGTGATGTTTTTATTGTGCGTGTTGAGCGTGTTCAAAAACACGCTGAACTCCTCACTAGAGTGAGTCCAAACGCCCCAGATGTCATCCAGGTACCGAAAATAATGTTCAGGACGTTTTGGGCAAGGGGACGAAGCAGAGGTCTCCCACTCTGCCATAAAAATGTTGGCATACGCATGTACAGTAGCTCACCCGGGCCGACCCACTCTTAGGGTTAGGGTTAGGGGTTAGAGGTTAGGGTTGGGGTTGGGGTTAGGGTTAGGGTTGGGGATTGGTTTGGGGTTGGGGATGGGGTTACGGTTAGCATGTACAGTAGCTCACCCGGGCCGACCCACTCTTAGGGTTAGGGTTAGGGGTTAGAGGTTAGGGTTGGGGTTGGGGTTGGGGACTGGTTTGGGGATGGGGTTAAGGTTGGGGTTGGGGTTGGGGTTAGGGTTGGGGTTGGGGTTAGGGTTAGCATGTACAGTAGCTCACCCGGGCCGACCCACACTCACATAAAATTAAGTTGAAAAATAAGGCTGTCTAAACGAAGACCAACACCCGCCCTTGCAAAAACTGTAAAATGGTTCATTCTTCCTGGAACACTTCACTGTTCACTCGACGCAGATGTCACAAGGTCATCCAAAGTCACGTGTATGCCTTCACACACAGCGCCAACATTTGAGGTGACAGAAGAAAGGTCAAAATATAATGAATCTATTTTTTTGGCAGGGTGGGATAAGGTTGGGTTTGAGTTTCAATCTCGTTTCTCAGGGCATGTGTGTGGTGCACATATTGTGGTGCGTTTAAAGACCCTTAATCACTACCTTCTAAAAACAGAGACTCAGATGCACTAATAATGATAATAGTCATTATTAGCCCATACTGGATCTAATAGTCATTATTAACTCGGTTGGTAGAGTGGCCGTACCAGCAACTTGAGGGTTGCAGGTTCGATTCCCGCTTCCCCCATCCTAGTCACTGCCGTTGTGTCCTTGGGCAAGACACTTTACCCACCTGCTCCCAGTGCCACCCACACTGGTTTGAATGTAACTTAGATATTGGGTTTCACTATGTAAAGCGCTTTGAGTCACTAGAGAAAAAGCGCCATATAAATATAATTCAATTCAATTCAATTCATCACAAACAAAAGGAATAACAAACTGCATGCGGAAAACGGAATAAGAATTTTACATATGTTATTTTCATTTTTTTACTCATGTTTTAAAGAGGTCTGTAGAGGGTGCCCTCTAGTGGGTTCCTCGGACCACCACACACTGCCACAAGAGCCCGGATTTCAGGGTACAACTGTCACAGTTATTTGATGTCGAACCCCAGGATGCAGAGAAGGAGGCAGGCATTGATTGGGAAAACATGGTTTTAATTTAAAATACTAGAACTAGAACAAACAAAGGGTACAAACAAAAAGTGCGCACATGGGCGGAATAACAAACTAAGGGTCTTTAGCAAAGGAGCTAGCGAGAAACAAAAAATTACTTAGCGTGGAAGCTAGCGGGTAGCAAACAGGAAAAACTGGAAATGGCTAATGCTAACAGAAACAGCTTATCGCTACGACGACCAGGACAAACTGTAGCACGACAGGTAGTAGCTGTAACAAAACGACATGACAGGTGGCAAGAGAAGAGTGACATGTGGCAACGACAATACAAATGATCCAGTACACAACACAAAGGAGGTACAAATAGGAGCGGGCTGATTGGCAACAGGTGTGGCCAGGTGCCAATCAGCCGCAGCGGAGGAGGAACACAGCACTCAGGGAACAAGACAGGAAGCTGACAAAATAAGACCACTAGACAGAAACTAAGGACAGGAAATACTAAACACAGAGGAAACAGACAAATGCAGAGGAAAAAACTAAAACATAGACAAACTGTCAGGGGAAAGCCTGACAACAACACTGTTTTATTTTCATAAAGAGTGCAAGCCTTTTGCCATCCGACCATCCATCCATCCATCCATCCATCTTCTTCCACTTATCCGAGGTCGGGTCGCGGGGGCAGCAGCCTAAGCAGGGAAGCTTAGACTTCCCTCTCCCCAGCCACTTCGTCTAGCTCTTCCCGGGGGATCCCGAGGCGTTCCCAGGCCAGCCGGGAGACATAGTCTTCCCAACGTGTCCTGGGTCTTCCCCGTGGCCTCCTACCGGTTGGACGTGCCCTAAACACCTCCCTAGGGAGGCGTTCGGGTGGCATCCTGACCACATGCCCGAACCACCTCATCTGGCTCCTCTCGATGTGGAGGAGCAGCGGCTTTACTTTGAGTTCCTCCCGGATGACAGAGCTTCTCACCCTATCTCTAAGGGAGAGGAAACTCATTTGGGCCGCTTGTACCCGTGATCTTGTCTTTTCAGTAATGACCCAAAGCTCATGACCATAGGTGAGGATGGGAACGTAGATCGACCGGTAAATTGAGAGCTTTGCCTTCCGGCTCAGCTCCTTCTTCACCACAACAAGTCGAAACATTTTTTTCTCGAAATGTGCCCATAGTGCCCTGTCTTGGTTTAACTCTTATCTTACTGACAGGGTGCAGTGCGGCTCCCATAACAATGTGACCTCGGACTATGTTAAGGTAACGTGTGGAGTTCCCCAGGGTTCGGTCCTTGGCTCTGCACTCTTCAGCATCTACTATGAAATTGTGAGAATCCAGTCCATAGTGGAGCTAACATAATAGTGAGAGTTCAGTTCATAGTGGATCTAACATAATAGTGTGAGAGTCCAGTCCATAGTGGATCCAACATAATAGTGAGAGTCCAGTCCATAGTGGATCTAACATAATAGTGAGACTCCAGTCTTTAGTGGATCTGACATAATAGTGAGAGTCCAGTCCATAGTGGATCTAACATTAGAGTGAGAGTCCAGTCCATAGTGGATCTAACATAATGAGAGTCCAGTCCATAGTGGATCTAACATAATAGTGAGAGTCCAGTCCATAGTGGATCTAACATAATAGTGAGAGTCCAGTCCATAGTGGATCTAACATAATAGTGAGAGTCCAGTCCATAGTGGATCTAACATAATAGTGAGAGTTCAGTTCATAGTGGATCTAACATAATAGTGTGAGAGTCCAGTCCATAGTGGATCTAACATAATAGTGTGAGAGTCCAGTCCATAGTGGATCTAACATAATAGTGAGAGTCCAGTCCATAGTGGATCTAACATAATAGTGAGAGTCCAGTCCATAGTGGATCTAACATAATAGTGAGAGTTCAGTTCATAGTGGATCTAACATAATAGTGTGAGAGTCCAGTCCATAGTGGATCTAACATAATAGTGAGAGTCCAGTCCATAGTGGATCTAACATAATAGTGAGAGTCCAGTGATAGTGGATCCAACATAATAGTGAGAGTCCAGTCCATAGTGGATCTAACATAATAGTGAGACTCCAGTCTTTTGTGGATCTGACATAATAGTGAGAGTCCAGTCCATAGTGGATCTAACATTAGAGTGAGAGTCCAGTCCATAGTGGATCTAACATAATGAGAGTCCAGTCCATAGTGGATCTAACATAATAGTGAGAGTCCAGTCCATAGTGGATCTAACATTAGAGTGAGAGTCCAGTCCATAGTGGATCTAACATAATGAGAGTCCAGTCCATAGTGGATCTAACTTAATAATGAGAGTCCAATCCATAGTGGATCTAACATAATAGTGAGAGTCCAGTCATAGTTTGGCCAACATAATAGTGAGAGTCCTGTCCATAGTGGTTCTAACCTAATAGTGTCAGAGCCCAGTCCATAGTGGATCTAACATAATAGTGTGAGATTCCAGTCCATAGTGGATCTAACTACTGGATCTAGGATAATATTGTGAAAGTCCAGTCCATAGTGCCCTGTCTCGGTTCAACTCTTATCTTACTGACAGGGTGCAGTGCGTCCCCCATAACAATGTGACCTCGGACTATGTCAAGGTAACGTGTGGAGTTCCCCAGGGTTCGGTCCTTGGCCCCGCACTCTTCAGCATCTACATGCTGCCGCTGGGTGACATCATACACAAATACTGTGTTAACTTTCATTTCTACATGCCCCTAAAGCTGACCAACACGCCGGACTGTAGTCAGCTGGAGGCGTGTCTTAATGAAATTAAACAATGGATGTCCACTAATTTTTTGCAACTCAACGCCCAAAAAACGGAAATGCTGATTATCGGTCCTGCTGGACACCGACCTCTATTTAATAAAACAACTGTAACATTTGACAAACAAATAATTAAACAAGGTGACTCGGTAAAGAATCTTAGCGCCAGACCCGGCCGGGTGCTCCGAGTCCAAATAACTGTCCAGGTCTGCTCTAACCACCAGGCCACTGAGGAGATTAAAGCCAGATGTTTTCTTTGATTGCACTGAAATAACCCTGATTAGAATCTACATTAAAAAAAGTTTGTTTTTACAATATTTTACAGTCCTGGCGAGCCGGAGGCAGCAATATAAATAAAAAGTACGATGGCACAGTAAACACGTAGAGGATGATGTTATTGCTCCACAATAATGAGCTCCCCGCGTCGTCTCGCTGACGGCAATCACGCCACCTTGGAGAAATCAGAGCGGGCGTGCGTTACTTTGTCTTTTTAATTTTTCGCAAATGAGTAAAGTAATGAGGGAGCTCGCTAATCACTTAGCGCACCGCCGCCCTCGGCCGCGTCTTCTGCCGCGTCTTCTGCCGCGTCCGCGCTAAACGGCGCCGTCGGTTTGATTAGCGCCAGACCCGGGCGCTCCGAGTCTTTGCAGCGTTCTTCACGTGGCAGCTTGCAGAGAACCAAGTCCAGGTGGCCTACGTTCTAGTCCATAGTGGATCTAACATAATAGTGTGAGAGTCCAGTCCATAGTGGATCTAACATAATAGTGAGAGTCCAGTCCATAGTGGATCTAACATAATAGTGTGAGAGTCCAGTCCATAGTGGATCCAACATAATAGTGTGAGAGTCCAGTCCATAGTGGATCCAACATAATAGTGTGAGAGTCCAGTCCATAGTGGATCCAACATAATAGTGTGAGAGTCCAGTCCATAGTGGATCTAACATAATAGTGTGAGAGTCCAGTCCATAGTGGATCTAACATAATAGTGTGAGAGTCCAGTCCATAGTGGATCTAACATAATAGTGTGAGAGTCCAGTCCATAGTGGATCTAACATAATAGTGTGAGAGTCCAGTCCATAGTGGATCTAACATAATAGTGTGAGAGTCCAGTCCATAGTGGATCTAACATAATGGTGTGAGTCCAGTCCATAGTGGATCTAACATAATAGTGTGAGAGTCCAGTCCATAGTGGATCTAACATAATAGTGAGAGTCCAGTCCATAGTGGATCTAACATAATAGTGTGAGAGTCCAGTCCATAGTGGATCTAACATAATAGTGAGAGTCCAGTCCATAGTGGATCTAACATAATGGTGTGATAGTCCAGTCCATAGTGGATCTAACATAATAGTGTGAGAGTCCAGTCCATAGTGGATCCAACATAAAAGTGAGGGTCCTGTCCATAGTGGATCTAACATAATAGTGAGAGTCCAGTCCATAGTGGATCTAACATAATAGTGTGAGAGTCCAGTCCATAGTGGATCTAACATAATAGTGAGAGTCCAGTCCATAGTGGAGTTAACATAATATTGTGAGAGTCCAGTCCATAGTGGATCTAACATAAAAGTGAGGGTCCTGTCCATAGTGGATCTAACATAATAGTGTGAGAGTCCAGTCCATAGTGGATCTAACATAATAGTGAGAGTCCAGTCCATAGTGGATCTAACATAATAGTGTGAGAGTCCAGTCCATAGTGGATCTAACATAATAGTGAGAGTCCAGTCCATAGTGGATCTAACATAATAGTGTGAGAGTCCAGTCCATAGTGGATCTAACATAATAGTGAGAGTCCAGTCCATAGTGGATCTAACATAATAGTGAGAGTCCAGTCCATAGTGGATCTAACATAATAGTGTGAGAGTCCAGTCCATAGTGGATCTAACATAATAGTGAGAGTCCAGTCCATAGTGGATCTAACATAATAGTGTGAGAGTCCAGTCCATAGTGGATCTAACATAATAGTGAGAGTCCAGTCCATAGTGGATCTAACATAATAGTGAGAGTCCAGTCCATAGTGGATCTAACATAATAGCGTGAGAGTCCAGTCCATAGTGGATCTAACATAATAGTGTGAGAGTCCAGTCCATAGTGGATCTAACATAATAGTGTGAGAGTCCAGTCCATAGTGGATCTAACATAATAGTGTGAGAGTCCAGTCCATAGTGGATCTAACATAATAGTGAGAGTCCAGTCCATAGTTTGGCCAGCAGGAGATCATCTAGAGTGGAGACAGGTCAGCAGCACAGAGACGTCCCCAACTGATGCAAAGATGAGTGGTCCACTCCGGGACCCGACTTTGTGGTCACCTAACAACCTTTCCACGCAGGAGAGGGGGGCAGAGCAGAAAAGAGACGGCAGATCAACTGGTCTAAAAAGGGGGTTCTACTTAATGGCTAGAGTATACAGATGAGTTTTAAGATGGGACTTAAATGCTTCTACTGAGGTAGCATCTCTAACTGTTACTGCTAGAACATTCCAGAGTACTGGAGCCCCAATAGAAAACGCTCTATAGCCCGCAGACTTGTCCTGGGGCTCTGGGAATCACTAATAAGCCGGAGTCCTTTGAAGGCAGATTTCTCACCGGGACATATGGTACAATACAATCAGCAAGATAGGATGGAGCTAGACCGTGTAGTATTTTATACGTAAGTAGTAAAACCTTAAAGTCCGCGCAGGTGAGCAAGTATAAAACAAAGATCTTTACCTAGCTCAAAAGTCCCTGAAGTCTCTCGCCCCCCCTCCCACGAAACTTCAATCAGGACCTTCTTTCAGCTCCTCCCCTCAGGACCACGTCCACACTGCAACCTTTCTTCAGGTCCCCCCCGCCCCCCCCCCAGACACAATCATGCCGTGAGACAACCTTTAAATGAAGACGGATCGGTCTGCATGGTCACCAAATTGTCTGCTGTGTGTTGTCCTGATGTTGTCGTCCCCCCCCCCCCCCCCCCCCCCCGTCCCCCCGGACTCTTCACTTCAAACCCCCTCCCTCTTCCTGACTTTTTTCCCCTATATTGCTGTTCTCTAAACCACTTTGTGGTACTTGTATTCCCTGCGGAGCGTTTGTCAAGGTTTGCAGGAACATAACTGTCCAAACCACGTCTTATATAGCAGGGGTGTCAAACCTACGGCCCGAGGGCTGGATCAGGCCCGCGAACGGGTTTTATCCGGCCCGCGGGATGAGTTTGCCAAGTATCAATATTAACCTGACATTTTTGAATAAGACTCCGGCTTATTAGTGATTCCTAGAGCCCAAAAAAAGTCTGCGGGCTATAGAGCGTTTTCCGTTCGGGCTCCAGTACTCTGGAATGCCCTCCCGGTAACAGTTCGAGATGCTACCTCAGTAGAAGCATTTAAGTCTCATCTTAAAACTCATCTGTATACTCTAGCCTTTAAATAGACCTCCTTTTTAGACCAGTTGATCTGCCGCTTCTTTTCTTTCTCCTATGTCCCCCCCTCCCTTGTGGAGGGGGTCCGGTCCGATGACCATGGATGAAGTACTGGCTGTCCAGAGTCCAGACCCAGGATGGACCGCTCGTCGGGACCCAGGATGGACCGCTCGCCTGTATCGGTTGGGGACATCTCTACGCTGCTGATCCGCTTGAGATGGTTTCCTGTGGACGGGACTCTCGCTGCTGTCTTGGATCCGCTTGAACTGAACTCTCGCGGCTGTGTTGGAGCCACTATGGATTGAACTTTCACAGTATCATGTTAGACCCGCTCCACATCCATTGCTTTCGGTCCCCTAGAGGGGGGGGGGGTTGCCCACATCTGAGGTCCTCTCCAAGGTTTCTCACAGTCAGCATTGTCACTGGCGTCCCACTGGATGTGAATTCTCCCTGCCCACTGGGTGTGAGTTTTCCTTGCCCTTTTGTGGGTTCTTCCGAGGATGTTGTAGTCGTAATGATTTGTGCAGTCCTTTGAGACATTTGTGATTTGGGGCTATATAAATAAACATTGATTGATAAACATTGATTAATTGAATGAAAGAAATGGATGTTAAGTTAAAGTATCACTAATAGTCACACACACACTAGGTGTGGTGAAATTATTCTCTGCATTCGACCCATCACCCTTGTTCACTCCCTGGGAGGTGAGGGGAGCAGTGAGCAGCAGCCGTGGCCGTGCTCGCAAATCATTTTTGGTGATTTAACCCCCAATTTTTGGTGATTTAACCCCCAATTCCAACCATCAGTAATGGTATGACTCGATCTTCCGATCTAAGGGCGGTCACTCTAACCACAAGGTTCTAAATATGTCCACTAGATGGCGAAATAGCAATTCTTTGTATCTTTGTACAAACCCCGTTTCCATATGAGTTGGGAAATGGTGTTAGATGTAAATATAAACAGAATACAATGATTTGCAAATTCTTTTCAAGCCATATTCAGTTGAATATGCTACAAAGACAACATATTTGATGTTCAAACTGATAAATATAGAATTTTATGCCAGAAACACGTGACAAAGAAGTTGGGAAAGGTGGCAATAAATACTGATAAAGTTGAGGAATGCTCATCAAACACTTATTCGGAACATCCCACAGGTGTGCAGGCTAATTGGGAAGAGGTGGGTGCCATGATTGGGTATAAAAGCAGCTTCCATGAAATGCTAAGTAAGCCCCAAACAAGAATGGGGTGAGGGTCACCAATTTGTAAGCAAATTGTCGAACAGTTTTAGAACAACATTTCTCAACGAGCTATTGCAAGGAATTTAGGGATTTTACCGTCTACGGTCCGTAAAATCATCAAAAGGTTCATAGAATTTGGAGAAATCACTGCACATAAGCGATGATATTATGTACCGTTGATCCCTCAGGCGGTACTGCATCAAAAACCCACATCCGTGTGTAAAGGATATCACCACATGGGCTCTAGAGCACTTCATAAATCCACTGTCAGTAACTACAGTTGGTCGCTACATCTGTAAATGCAAGTTACAACTCTGCTATGTAAAACAAAACCCATTTATCAACAACACCCAGGAACGCCGCTGGCTTCACTCAGCCAGAGCTCATCAAAGATGGACTGATGCAAAGTGGAAAAGTGTTCTGTGGTCTGACGAGTCCACATGTCAATATATATTTGGAAACAGAAGACGTGGTGTCCTCCAGAACAAAGAGGAAAATAACCATCCGGATTGTTATACGCGCAAAGTTGAAAAGCCAGCATGTGTGATGGTATGGGTGTGTATTAGTGCCCAAGGCATGGGTAACTTACACATCTGTGAAGGCACCATTAATGCTGAAAGGTACATACAGGTTTTGAAGCGACATATGTGGTCATCCAAGCAACGTTATCATGAACGCCCCTGCTTATTTCAGCAAGACAATGCCAACAGCG
This sequence comes from Nerophis ophidion, assembly GCF_033978795.1. Taxonomy (NCBI): domain Eukaryota; kingdom Metazoa; phylum Chordata; class Actinopteri; order Syngnathiformes; family Syngnathidae; genus Nerophis; species Nerophis ophidion. Next base: position 54,193,955 of record NC_084624.1, read on the forward strand.
TGGTTTCATAGTAAAAGAGTGCGGGTATTTTCCTGGCCCGCCTGCAGTCCAGACCTGTCTCCCATCAAAAATGTGTGGCGCATTATGAAGCGTAAAATACGACAGCGGAGACCCCGGACTGTTGAAGGACTGAAGCTCTACATAAAACAAGAATGGGAAAGAATTCCACTTTCAAAGCTTCAACAATTAGTTTCCTCAGTTCCCAAACGTTTATTGAGTGTTGCTAAAAGAAAAGGTGATGTAACACAGTGGTGAACATGCCCTTTCCCAACTACTTTGGCCCGTGTTGCAGCCATATGGAAACGGGGTTTTTAACAGCATTTGGTAGCAAATGCGTCACGGTCCAGTACCGGTCCTCGGTCCGGTGGTTGGGTGACCACTGATATAGAGGATCTTTGACAAACTTGATTGCAGCAGATCCTTAAGAACTGCGGGTTCCTTTCCATGTATAACATTGACCAGAGTTTTTGTTGCAGATTCTTAAAAAAAACGCAAAGCTACGTAGCATATAGGTAAGGAAAAAATATTAGCATCCCAGCATGCTAACCTTTCAAGCTATATTTGCTTCGCTAATTTTGCAGCTGTAACCCTTAAGAGTCGCATAACTTGCTTAAAGCAGCCCACACAGCTGCCTGTTTTAAAAGCATTATAATTGGCTGATTGTCATTGGTGAAAAATAACGGTAAGCAAAATATATTAGCATCCCAGCATGCTAACCTTTCAAGCTATTTTTGCTTTGCTAGTTTTGCAGCTGTAACCCTTAAAAGAGTCATATAACTTGGTATTATCACGCCCTCATTGGGGTCCTTCAGGCATTAAAGGGTCTGTCACGCCAAATGTCTTCCTGGGGGAAGGTTTTTGTAGGGGGGAAGAAATTGGGCGTGACAGAGCAATATAATAGTTTTTTTAACATGAAATGTGTGCATTTTTAAGTAAGACCAACATTTTTAGAGTATAATAAGTCTCTTATTCTTTTTAATAACATTGTTATTCTGAAGCTAACCAACAATAAATAAAACACTTCTTAGCATTAACGCGACTTCTTGAACAGGTGCGGTAGAAACCGGATGGTTGGATTAAAAAAGCATGAGAATGTTTTATATTTTGCGCATTATTTTTGACACTGTGATTACCAAGTGGAATTATTCATTACTTATCGTGTTAAGCAATGTCAGCTAAGATTTATCTGAGAGCCAGATGCAGTCCTCAAAAGAGCCACATCTGGATCTAGAGCAGGGGTGTCAAACTCAAATACAGAGTGGGCCAAAATTCTAAACTGAACAAAGCCGTGGGCCAAAGTTGAACGACTTTTGTAGGAAACAAGATTTGCATTGAATATTGAACAAGCAAGGCTTATATAACTTTAGTGACATAAAAAATCGAGTTTTCTTGGTAGCGGGGGTGCATATTGTAGCGTCCCGGAAGAGTTAGTGCTGCAAGGGGTTCTGGGTATTTGTTCTGTTGTGTTTATGTTGGTGCGAATGTTCTCCCGAAATGTGTTTGTCATTCTTGTTTGGTGTGGGTTCACAGTGTGGTGTAACAGTGTTAAAGTTTTTTATACAGCCACCCTCAGTGTGACCTGTATGGCTGTTGACCAAGTATGCATTGCATTCACTTGTGTTTGTGTGTGTGTGTGTGTAGAAGCCGCATATATTACGTGACTGGGCCGGCACGCTGTTTGTATGGAGGAAAAGCGGATGTGAAGACAGGTTGTAGAGGACGCTAAAAGCAGTACCTTTAAGGCACGCCCCCAATATTGTTGTCCGGGTGGAAGTTCGGGAGAATGGTTGCCCCGGGAGATTTTCGGGGGGGGGGGCACTGAAATTCGGTTGGCAAGTATGAGAATTATAGTTGAATGTATAATACCGGCGGGCCAGCTCTAATGTTAATTTATTATTGCCTCAAGGGCCAAATGAAATTACACGGCGGGCACAATTTGGCCCGCGAGCCAGAGTTTGACACCCATGCTCTAGAGCAGGGGTCGGGAACCTTTTTGGCTGAGAGAGCCAAGAAGCCAAATATTTCAAAATGTATTTCCGTAAGAGCCATATAATATTTTTTTAAACACTGAACACAACAAAACGTGTGCATTTTTAAGAAAGACCAACATTTCTAGAGAGGTCTCTTATTCTTTGTAATAACATTGTTATTCTGAAGCTAACTGTGGAGGGGGCGTGGCCTGCGGGCCTGCAGGGAAGCAGGGCGTTGCCAGGACCGGCCTCGAATTCAGCGACAGGTGCGTAGACGGCCCACCTGGGCCTTTTTATCTGATCACCTATCGCTATGTCATAAGCAGCAGCCAGGAGGAGAGACGGGGTTGGGGCTGGAGCCAGAGCGCGAGCGAGAACGAAAGAGAAAAAGACAATTGCTGGAAAGCAACTGAGAGACTTATTGAAAAATAAAATAATAATGTAACCCTGAAACTGGCTCTCATGTCGGTGCTTGGTGGTCTGAAGAACCCCCAGGAGGGCAAGCCCCACACTAAGCAATAATAAATAAATGACTTCTTACCAACTTCTTAAACATAAAAATGCATGACAATATTTTATATTTTGAACATTATTTTTAAAACTGTGATTACAAGTGGAATTATTCATTACTTATCGTGTTAAGCAACGTCAGCTCAGATTTATCCGAGAGCCAGATGCAGTCTTCAAAAGAGCCACATCTGGCTCTAGAGCCATAGGTTCCCTACCCCTGCTCTAGAGCCATAGGTTCCTTACCCCTGTTCTAGAGCCATAGGTTCCCTACCCCTGATATAGAGGATCTTTGACGGCGTTTTAGCAGCAGACTCCTGAAAACAAAGCACTTCAACAGACGTGCATTCAAGATTTAGTTCTTATCAGTGGAGTTCCTCAACACCTGCGCACAGCCTGACTGCAATATTTGAGGCGCTCTCGAGCAACCGGTCCACCTGTGCCTGTGGATCTTTTACGGCCGTCATTTAACGCCCGGGTAACCCTCCGTTCCACCTTTCTGTTATATCTGAAAACAGGAAATACGGCCGTGAAATGGCGCCACTCGGGCTTTAATGCTCTCGATGGGCTGAAGTAGCGGCCAGGAGATTTGCGGCAAAGACGTCAATCTCGCGCTCACTTTATTCCGCTCTTTCTCCACCTGGCAGTAAATTAGCTGGTCGCCTGGCCGCCCCCAAACCCCCCCCCCCCCCCGCGGAAGGGCTTAGAAAAACGTGACGCTGAGGTGAGTTACGAGAGAAGTCCCGCCGTCCAAACAGAAGATTTGATGCGTGAGTTGAGGTTTGAGGTCGGCGATGATGTGGAGACTGCTTGACGGTAATGAGGAGCAATGGCTGCTTGAAATGCTGTCATGCGTCTTCCTACCAACCCCCCCCCCCCCCCCTCCTCCCCCGAGTCCCCCACTTTCATCGGGTGAGGCGCGTGACAGGTAAAAATCATGACAGCACCGCACCCAGGGGGGGGGGAACCTGCGTGGGTTATTGCCCACGCGGGGATCTGCACAGATGAGACGCTTGGTCCATGTCGGAGGGTCTCATGGGGGTGTGGGCGTCGTAGCCAACATGACCTTTTCATTCAATCTCACTGGGGTCTTTCTTTTTTTAACATGAAGGGGTCTCCGCTGCACTTGCCGTCTGGTAAACAAGGTCTCATTTTTTTTATAGTTTTTCCGCCCACCTGGGAGATGAAAGTGAGTAATTCAGTTTGTATTTTTTGCTAAATCCTAATTGTTTCCGTGCTAAGACGTTTTGCTTGATGGCGGCCAAGAACTCCGACTTATTAAGGATTCCCAGAGCCCCCCAAAAAAGTCTGCGGGCTATAGAGCGCTTTCTATTAATAATAATAATAATAATATGTTTTATTTGGTATAGCGCTTTTCTGAGCACTCAAAAATGCTTTACAGCAGTGGTCCCCAACCACCGGGCCGCAGCCCGGTACCGGGCCATGGCCCGATTGGTACCGGGCCGCAGAATAATTTTTTATTCATTTTTATTTAAAAAAAAAATATATATATATATTTTTTTTTTCTTTTTATTAAATCAACATAAACAACACAATATACACTTACAATTAGTGCACCAACCACAAAAACCTCCCTTTTTCATGACAAAGAAAGAAAAAAAAAAAAAAAAAGGATTCCCCCAACCACCCACTTTAACACTTACTATTATGCGCCACGCTGTGAAGCCACACCCAACAAGATTGACAAACACATTTCGGGAGAACATCCTCACAGTAACACAACATAAACGCAAAACAACTAATACCCATAATCCTTTGTATTCATGACAATTCCTGAATATATTTTACACCCCCGCGCCCCCAACACCGCCTACCTTACCGATGCACTGGGAGAGGGGGTTTGGGGGGATGGCGGGGTTTGGGGTGTATAAAATAGTCAAGATGTGTCATGAATACAATGGATTATGGGTATTTGTTGTTTTGCGTTTATGTTGTGTTACTGTGAGGATGTTCTCCCGAAATGTGTTTGTCGTTCTTAATTGGTGTGGCTTCACAGCGTGGCGCATATTACTAAGAGTGTTAAAGTTGTTTATATCACAACTATTAGTGTACTCTGTCACCCAGTATGCCTTGCAGTCGTGTTGCCGTGGAAACCACACACAACATGTTGCTGGACTGACAAACGGATCGTACATGTTTTAGTAGGCGACAAAGCCAATGGCTTCCTAGCACACACTAATACTTATTAACTGGGTGACTACCTGCAGTCATTCAGGAGAATATTAGCGTCTCCTATTGTCTTCTTTGCTTTATGACACGGGTCTTAAATGGCTCTTTGAATGGCAAAGGAAACCGATCCCAGAACCATGCATATCAAATATCTCCGGATGGTTCAACCACCACCCGCCCGAATCTAATTAAAATCTATTTTTTCGTCATGTCAACCGCCCGACCCGCGGTTTACCCGCGGATTCCGCGGATGAGACCGCAAACCGTGCATCTCTGGTGGCCGGAGTCTGAGGAGAGGAGGAGGTCATTGGTGACTTTGAGAAGGGTTGTTTCAGTACTGTGACGTGCACGGAAGCTGGATCGAGATGGTTCGAACAGATCATTTTAAGTGAGATGAGTTTTGAGTTGAGTGTTGAGTATTTTGGACAGGAAGGGAAGGTTGGAGATGGGCCGGAAGTTGCTCATGGTGTCAGGGTTAAGTCCAGCTTTTTTGAGGATGGGGGCTCCAGTACTCTGGAATGCCCTCCCGCTAACAGTTAGAGATGCTACCTCAGTAGAAGCATTTAAGTCCCATCTTAAAACTCATTTGTATACTCTAGACTTTAAATAGACCCCTTTTTTAGACCAGCTAGGCAAACACCCGTCTACGGAGCTAAATGTATCTTGTGGCGAACCCCAGGGCTCAATACTGGGACTAAAATTGTTCAATTTCTTTATAATTCCCTCCATCCATTTTCTACCGCTTATTCCCTTTCGGGGTCGCGGGGGGCGCTGGCGCCTATCTCAGCTACAATCGGGCGGAAGGCGGGGTACACCCTGGACAAGTCGCCATCTCATCGCAGGGCCAACACAGATGGACAGACAACACTCACACTCACATTCACACACTAGGGCCTGCCTCACAATACGAAGGTCCTGCAGTCCTGGGTTCAAATCCAGGCTCGGGATCTTCTTTATAATTGACATTTGTAAAGTTACAAAGGACTTAAAGGCGACCCCCCTCCCCCACACTATTCCCCTTTTCTCAAGTTATTGTTTGTTAACATTGGCGATGAAACACTGCCCTCAGTCCCCTCTTAGATGAAACGTACACTATATTGCCAAAAGTATTTGGCCACCCATCCAAATGATGAGAATCAGGTGTCCTAATCACTTGGCCCGGTGTATCAAATGAAACACTTAGGCATGGAGACTGTTTCTACAAACATTTGTGAAAGAATGGGCCGTTCTCAGCGATTTCCAGCGTGGAACTGTCATAGGATGCCACAGGTGCAACAAATCCAGTCGTGAAATTTCCTCGTTCCTAAATATTCCAAAGTCAACTTTATTAGAACAAAAGTGAAGAGTTTGAGGAACAACAGCAACTCAGCCACCAAGTGGTAGGCCAGGTAAACTGACAGAGAGGGGTCGACGGATGCTGAAGCGCATAGTGCCAAGACTTTCTGCACAGTCAGTTGCTACAGAGCTCCAAACTTCATGTGACCTTCCAATTAGCCCACGTACAGTACGCAGAGAGCTTCATGGAATGGGTTTCCATGGCCGAGCAGCTGCATCTAAGCCATACATCAGCAAGTCCAATGCAAAGCGTGGGATGCAGTGGTGTAAAGCAGGGATGCAGTGGTGTAGAGCAGTGGACGGTTTACCTCGGTTGGTAGAGTGGCCGTGCCAGCAACTTGAGGGGTACAGGTTCGATTCCCGCTTCCGCCATCCTAGTCACTGCCGTTGTGTCCTTAGGCAAGACACTTTACCCACCTTCTCCCAGTGCCACCCACACTGGTTTGAATGTAACTTAGATATTGGGTTTCACTATGTAAAGCGCTTTGAGTCACTAGAGAAAAAGCGCTATATAAATATAATTCACTTCACTTCACTTCTCTGGACTGATGAATCACACTTTTACATCTGGCAATCTAATGGACCAGTCTGGGTTTGGAGGTTGCCAGGAGAACGCTACATTTTGGACTGCATTGTGCCGGGTGTGACATTTGGTGGAGGAGGAATTATAATATGCAGTTGGTTTTTCAGGAGTTGGGCTTGGCCCCTTAGTTCCAGTGAAAGGAACTTTGAATGCTCCAGGATACCAAAACATTTTGGACAATTCCAAGGTCATATGTGAGTCAAGGCAGGTGGCCAAATACTTTTGGCAATATAGTGTATTTTCTTACTGTTGTCAACAGAGAAATAAATATAGGAGACCCTCATTGTCCTCCATTGTTGTTGACAGGTGTTAGTACTAGAGCTGAAACCCTACCCTAAGACTCGTCTAGGGGAGTGTTTTTCAACCTTTTTTAAGCATGCATCACTATAGCTCTTGTCTCAAAGTAGGTGTACTGTCACCACCTGTCACATCACACCCTGACTTATTTTCACTTTTTTGCTCTTTTCCTGTGTGTAGTCTTTTACTTGTCTTGTACTCCAATTTTGGTGGCTTTTTTTAGTATTTTCTAATAGCAGTTTCGTCTCTTCCTTTGAGCGATATTTCCTGCATCTACTTTGTTTTATAAAATCAAGACTATTTCAGTTGTTTTTATCATGTCATGTTCGGATGTACATTGTCTTTGCTCCACAGTAAGTCTTTGCTGCTGTCCAGCATTCTGTTTTTGTTTACTTTGTAGCCAGTTCCATTTTTGTTTCGTTCTGCATAGGCTTCCCTAAGCTTCAATGTCTTTTCTTAGGGGCACTCACCTTTTGTTTATTTTTGGTTTAAGCATTAGACACATATTTACCTGCACCCTACCTTCTGCTGTTTCCGACATCTACTAAGCAATTATCTACCGGCTGCCACCTACTGATATGGAAGAGTATTACACGGTTACTCTGCCGGCAGAGTACAACAACACATCATTTGCAGACTCTAATTACTGGTTTGCAAAAAATATTTTTAACCGAATCTCCCACGGCACACTAGTTTGTATCTCACGGCACATTAGTGGTTGAAAAACACTGTACATTCATTGTTGTTTGTTAGCTGTTTAACTTTTCGAGTTGCCTATGGTGGAATTTTCAAGTAGAAACCCCACCCCCCCCCCGCCCCCCACCCCCCCGGGGGTCACTCGAAACGAGTATGACGATCCTACTGGTAGAGGGGTATCCCTTTATGGAGGATGCCTGTGCGTACAGATCCGGGTCAGGGTCCAGTGGCATGGAGTCCAAGACGACTGGGGACCCTTTTTGTGCTGCCCGATTGTAGCTGAGATAGGCACCAGTGCCCCCCGCGACCCCAAAGGGAATAAGCGGTATGGATGGAAATTATCGAACATTATCGCCCTCTGGTATCTGTTTTCCGTCACCTCCCCTTAGTCAAGACCTAACAGGATGCGAGGTACTTAGGACGTTTAATTGCAAAATGTCAAATTTTCAGCACATTTTCTTGTTGCATGCTCCTCTGCTACTATTTGCATAGCGGACATCACTAATCCATTCATTTGTTTTTAACAATTTCTTTTATATTTCTGTCAATAAATGACTCATTTTGATTGGTGCTGATCCAAACCCCTGTGGGCCTTGACAGAGGTCTGCCCTCCACTGACTTGTAAAGCCTCCGCAAAGCCCCTCGACGAAATCTTGATCTTGGGATAATCTGCCAATATGCTGTTAAAAGGCGCGCACGGTGTCATGGAACTGATTGCCATTCCGCCGACAGCTCGCACCGTATGTCTGCGCCTCACCCCCCCTTCTGGAGGAAGCAGATGCCGCCGTTGCTCAAGTCCTCGTGTGTCGTCAACCCCCCCCTCACCTCCAGCTTTGTAACTCCTATTTGAACTTTCTGCATCTCCGTACAAAGACTTTTCTCTCGTTACGATGAATAAAACATCGATTAATAACTGCGCCGAGCATGTAGCTCCAGTTTGAAAACATATCAACAGAGAAAAAATGCTAATGTTTCTACTGAAGACCTCGGGGGAACCCTGAGTGGTCTTTTTTTTTTAATATGACCTTTCTCCCAGAGATGGTCTGTTGCCAGGGAACTTATGTATTTTTCATCAGCGCCAACATTCCTTGATTCATGGCGTCATAACCCCAGCATCACACGGCTGACATTATCACAGTCCTGAGGGTGCATTACACATTCATGTGCCCTATTGACTGCAGCCGCTCCGGTAGAAGCATGCACCTGCAGATTGAGAGACGGCAGGCGGGTTCACGGATGCCGCGGCGCTAATGAGACCGGGAGAAGTTTCATTCCTTTTTTTTTGTGTGTGTTTGTGATGACAATGATGTAACGGCAAATAAAAATAAAAAAATCACCTACTGGAAAGAAAGGGCAGCAATAAAAGTGAGCGCCGTCTCAAAGTCCAATTAGTGTCCGCCGGTTTGCCCAAGATAGCGTGCTGTCCCTTTTGTGAACTTTAATGAGTACTTCCCAAAGCCATTATTAAAGTAGTTATTTCAGTTGGAAGATTATATTGTGTTTATAAATACTGAAAATGGAGGATGCAAATCTTCTTAAGCACTAACATTATCAAGGGTTGGACTTGGGGGTTAAATCACCAAAAATTCTTCTCGGGTGCGGCTGCCCACTGCTCCCCTCACCTAGCTCTTCTCCATGTGGAGGAGCAGCGGCTTTACTTTGAGCTCCTCCCGGATGGCAGAGGAGATCTTGCCCCAAGTGGGGGAGTTCAAGTACCTGACGCTGTATCGATCCGTTGCGGTGAAGAAGGAGCTGAGCCGGAAGGGAAAGCTCTCAATTTACCGGTCGGTTTACGTTCCCATCATTAACCTGTGGTCTTGAGCTTTCGGTTATGTTGGTTTAGGTACAAGCGTCCGAAATGAGTTTCCTCCGGGTCTCTCCCTTAGAGATAGGGTGAGAAGCTCTGCCATCCGGGAGGAACTCAAAGTAAAGCCGCTGCTCCTCCACATGGAGAGGAGCCAGATGAGGTTGTTCGGGCATCTGGTCAGGATGCCACCCAGACGCCTCCCAAGGGAGGTGTTTAGGGCACGTCCGACCGGTAGGAGGCCACGGGGTAGACCCAGGACACGTTGGGAAGACTATGTCTCCCGGCTGGCCTGGGAACGCCTCGGGATCCCCCGGGAGGAGCTGGATGAAGTGGCTGGGGAGAGGGAAGTCTGGGCTTCTCTGGGCTGCTGCCCCTGCGACCCGACCTCGGATTCATAACAGCCAGAGTGACCAAGGCAGTGTTGCCTCTGTTTATTTTATTCTTAAAAAATAAATGTGAGCTTTTGTTAAACCAAGTTTTGTGTTTTTTGTTTTCCATATACAACAACCTATCTGGACTCGATAAGAGAATTATCAAGGAATCAGTTCAATAAGAGGATTAGATAATGGCATCGAAATCGATCATTTCTTAGCAAGTATCATCCCTAGTAATGTCTGCCTTGCAATGTTTGCAGCACTTCTACATTTAGCTCCAGTATGATGGTATCCATGACAAAAAGAGAACCGCGGATCCTCCTGCTGTGCTGATTAAAATGCCAGAGAATGTCCGACTAGAGCCATCTGATAGACATAACCTTTAAGTGGGCCATTAGGAATATATTAAAAAAGACTAATTTCCTGGGAACTAGTCACTTGTGAATTATTAAAACATTCCAATCCCCACCACACCCCACTATCACTTTCCCCCCCCAAAAAAGGTCCATTGACGAGGACTGCGACAGGCACATCAAAGGAAATAATCATCCACATTAGCCGGGTATGGGAGGAACCTGCCCTCTGATTTCATTTGAATTATTGACTTAAGGAGTCGGGCCTTGCGGACTTTCTAGAGGTGAACCTCTGATCCGGCCAGGAAGCACGAATCCGAAATCGATGGGCTGCGTAAAAGCCACAAGGATAAGAATCAGACCTTCTAATGTGCACAAATACGCAAAATGAAAACGCAGCTGCTTAATTCAGCATCCGCGGCTCATCAAGGTCTGCATACTCCCAACTTAATTTAGAAGGTGAGCTGAAACGAAGATTTCGGACGACTAATGAGCCAAAACAAAATGCAAATAAAAATGCTAAGTCACAGTCGGCTTTGATGATTCATTGTCGCACGTTAATGGGATTAACCAAAGTCCTGATGAGGACTTCCAAATAGTCCTCACGACAACACAAACATGTCAAAGCAGCCTGTTTGAATGAAGCACAGATGACGTATTGATTATTGAGAATCGTCTTTGACCAATCAATCAATGTTTACTTATATAGCCCTAAATCACTAGTGTCTCAAAGGGCTGCACAAACCACTGTGACATCCTCGGTAGGCCCACATAAGGGCAAGGAAAACTCACACCCAGTGGGACGTCGGTGACAATGATGACTATGAGAACCTTGGAGAGGACCACATATGTGGGCAACCCCTCCCCCCCTCTAGGGCACCGAAAGCAATGGATGTGGAGCGGGTCTAACATGATACTGTGTAAGTTCAATCCATAGTGGCTCCAACACAGCCGCGAGAGTCCAGTCCAAAGCGGATCCAACACAGCAGCGAGAGTCCCGTCCACAGCGGAGCCAGCAGGAAACCATCCCAAGCGGAGGCGGATCAGCAGCGCAGAGATGTCCCCAGCCGATACACAGGCGAGCGGTCCATCCTGGGTCCCGACTCTGGACGAGTGGTCCATCCTGCGTCCCGACTCTGGACAGCCAGTACTTCATCCAAGGCCATCGGACCGGACCCCCTCCACTAGGGAGAGTGGGACATATGGTGCTGTAGAGAGGCGGAGTCGGCGAACGAGCAACGGGGCAGGGCACGATGGAGCCCTGCCCAAGTGTTAGAAAAATTGTGTAAATTGTGGGTGAATTATCAAAAAACTTTCAGCTCTCTTTTATTTAATTGAGTAGTTGAGAGCTGTCCTTCTTCGAAAGCAAGGTCTTGGGGCATTCCGCTGTGTATGTTGGAATGGGACGAGAGAGGTTTTCTTTTGTCCTCAAAGACCTGCTGAAGCTGAAACCAGGACGAGCCCGGGCCCGAGGCATCGTCTTCTTTTGTTTTCAATGTGACCGAAAAAATTGACTGTTTATATGCTTCCCTTTCCTGTTTTGCCGAAGCTGAGACCAGGACGAGCCCGGACCCGAGGCATCGTCTTCTTTTGTCTTCAATGTGACCGAAAACAGTGACTGTGTGTATGCTCCCCATTCCTGTTTTGACATGTGTTGTTGCGTAAACATTGAATACCTAAATAAAAGAGCAGACGAAAACCTTTTCGTCAGAGCTTGGTGCAAGAACTGTACAAGGTGTACAGAGGCCATGTCTCTCCTCATGATCTGAGTCCAAATTTAAGTCTGTCTCTGTTTGATTCATTGCCTTTTTATCTTGTTTAATAGAACCTGACACCAAGATGGCGGCAAGAGGGTGGAGAATGCGGCTGAGCGGAGAGCCGGGAAGTGCTGGGAACGACGCCGCAATCAAATTCAGGTTTGTGGATCCAAACCGGCACACAGTTGACATTTCTCCTCTGGCTGTATAAAAGGGGAGAAGGAGGAGGGATCGTGGCAGAAGGAGTAGGAGAACCAGCAGCAGTAGCCAAAGATCGAGAGCAACAAAGAGCGAGCCGCAGACGACGAAGACGCGGCTGACCGAAGGCGAGCGAGGAGGAGCAGGAGAGAAGGAGCTGAAAAGCGACCCGATCTGAAGACAAGCTTGATTTATTGAAAGAATAAACGAGAGTCAAACCTGCTCAGCGATGTCTTTCCTGAATGGTCCGTCACAGGTGCATTTACAGCATAGGGTTCCAATTATCTTTCAGGCCTGAATGGTGTGCTGTACAAAGAGGATGTAAGTTACTACTTATTGGGAACGACAGTACTGATGATTGTTGTTGTGGTACGCCTTGAACTGTGAACAAATTTGTAAAAATTGAATGGAGTTGGAGAAGTTCAACTTCATGTTTACAAGCTCTTATCTATCAACCCGTATCAGATCACCGCACTCAGTTTGTTCAACTCTGTTCATTCAAATCCCCTCCGACTCCTGTTTCCTCTGGTGTCCCCCAGGGCTCTGTTCTTGGTCCCTTGCTTTTTATCATTTACATTCTTCCCTTTGGTAATGTTTTCCATAGATTTGAAATACATTATCACTGTTATGCGGATGACACCCAGCTCTATATCTCAACCAAACCAACTGCTTCTCTCCCGCCTTCCTCCCTTACTGACTGCCTCAGTAAACTCAAGCGGTGGTTTTCATCTAATTTCCTTCAACTTAATAGTAATACAACCGAAATCTTACTTGTCGGGTACAAAACCATTCTTGCCAAAACCAAGAGCTTGTCCGTTACTCTCGGCAACTCCTCTGTCTCCCCCTCCTCCCAAGTCAAGAGTCTGGGTGTCATCCTTGACAGCACACTCTCCTTTCAAGCCCACATGAACAACATTACCCGGTCTGCTTACTTTCACCTATGAAACATTAATCAACTTCGCCCGTCCCTTACCCCACATACTGCTGCCATGCTAGTCCAGATTCTGGTCACCTCTCGCCTGGACTACTGCAACTCTCTCCTGTTTGGTCTTCCTCACAAGTCACTACACAAACTTCAGTTTCTCCAGAACTCTGCAGCCTGGATAATCACCAGAACCCCTTCAATCCAGCACATCACCCCTGTTCTGCAGCAACTCCACTGGCTACCCATCAAAGACCGTATCCTCACTTTCAAAACCATCCGTAACCTCACTCTGTCATATCTCTCTGACCTGCTCCATGTCGCCACGCCCTCATGTTCCCTAAGATCCTCTTCATCCATCCATCTCACTGTCCCCTTATTTAAAGTGTCCACCATGGGTGCCCGAGCTTTCAGCCACTCTGCCCCACATCTTTGGAACTCTCTACCACCAGACCTTTGTAACTTAGACTCAATATCCCTCTTTAAATCAAGATTCAAAACACACCTATTCCTGACTGCTTATTCACTGTAATCTTCATATCTTATCTATCTTTCTTGTTGTTGTTGTTATCATTTTCATCCAATTTGATTTTAAGGTTTTGGTTTTGTACGGTGTCCTTGAGTGCCCAGAAAGGCGCCCTATAAGTAAAATTCATCAAAGGTCACGGTCAATCAATGTTGGTTTCCGGCCATGCCGTTTTCTCCAGATTCTCTGAACCTTTTGATGATATTATGGAGCGTAGATGTTGAAATCCCTAAATTTCTTGCAATTGCACTTTAAGAAACTTTGTTCTTAAACTGTTTGACTATTTGCTCACACAGTTGTGGACAAAGGGGTGTACCTCGCCCAATCCTATCTTGTGAAAGACTGAGCATTTTTTGGGAAGCTGTTTTTATACTCAATTATGGCACCCACCTGTTCCCAATTAGCCTGCACACCTGTGGGATGTTCCAAATAAGTGTTTGATGAGCATTCCTCAACTTTATCAGTATTTATTGCCACCTTTCCCAACTTCTTTGTCACATGTTGCTAGCATCAAATTCTAAAGTTAATGATTATTTGCAAAAAAAAAAAATGTTTATCAGTTTGAACATGAAATATGTTGTCTTGTCATGTCTGTGTGTTCATGTTTTGTTTTAGTCATGTTCGGTTTTGTTTTTTGGACACTCAAATCCTGTTCTTGCACTTCCTGGTTTGTTTTGTTACCATAGCAACTCGTTAGCTTTCACCTTGTCCTCATGTCACACCCCTGTCCTCATGTCTCACACCTGTTTACACTAATCACCACATTATTATTTAAGCCTGTCTGTTTCTGTTGTTCATCCTGGCAACATAATGTCAATACTTGGATTAAGGAGTGGATGTTTTCCCGAGATGCAAGTGAACTTGGACCGGAGATGGTATGAAGTTAACGACATCTTTTATTTTAACACTGTAACTAACAAAAAAAAAAGTCAAATAGGTAAATAGGTAAAGCGAGAACAAATATAAAATACAAATGTTTTACAGTTTTAGGAATTAAATGGTGGAACAAGCTCAGTGATGAGCTGAAGACATGCATTTCTTTGGTGAGGTTTAAGAAAACCTTGAAAGGTGAAATAATTGAAAATTATAAAATATAGTAAAAATTACTTTCATCCCATTGATATTAGTTTTTGTTTTTAGCGTTGATGTTCCAGGCAATATAATCCTCAGTGAAAGTATAGGATAGGCAAATATAAGTTTTGGCTTCAGCCTATTCCTTTTTTGGTCATTCTTTTTTCTTTTCTTTCGTGTGTAAATGTGCATAATTGTATACATATAACATGTACTGTAAAACTGATCACACAAAATGGTCGATTGATTTGATTGATTATACGACCAAAATAAACGTATTTCATTCATTCAATAAATACATTGATTTATTCAATCATTCATTCAAACGAATGGCGCACAATGGCGGTACAAAAATTTGGCTGTGTAAACAAAAACTTGCACTGTGGCATAAATAACAAGAACACTTACTTTGGAACAGAACGAGAACGGGACATGGATCATTGGCATGGATTTACAAGGTGCGTAGCAGGTGATCAAGGGTGGTAGAAGGTGATGAACAACAGAAACAGACAGGCTTAAATAATACTGTGGTGATTAGTGAAAACAGGCGAGAGACATGAGGACAGGGGTGTGACATGAGGACAAGGTGAAAACTAATGAGTTGCTATGGTAACAAAACAAAACAAGAAGTGCAAGAACAGGAATTGAGTGTCCAAAAAGCAAAACCGAACATGACTAAAACATAAGATGAACACATAGACATGACATGTCTTTGTAGCATATTCAACTGAATATGGGTTGAAAATGATTTGAAAATCATTGTATTCCATTTATAGTACACCCCTTTGTCCACAACTGCGTGAGCAAATAGTCAAACAGTTTAAGAACAACGTTTCTCAAAGTGCAATTGCAAGAAATTTAGGGATTTCAACATCTACGCTCCATAATATCATCAAAAGAGTCAGAGAATCTGGAGAAATCACTCCACGTAAGCGGCATGGCCGGAAACAAACATTGAATGACCGTGACCTTCGATCCCTCAAACGGCACTGTATCAAAAACCGACATCAATCTCTAAAGGATATCACCACATGGGCACAGGAGCACGTCATAAAACCACAGTCACTAAATACAGGTCGTCGCTACATCTGTAAGTGCAAGTTAAAACTCTACTATGCAAAGTGAAAGCCATTTATCAACAACATCCAGAAACACCAGCGTTTATATCTTGTCTTTGTAGCATATTCAACTGAATATGGGTTGAAAAGGATTTGCAAATCATTGTAGTTTGTTTATATTTACAGCTAACACAATTTCCCAACTCATATGGAAACGGGGTGTGTATGCGCCACACTGTGAACCCACACCAAACAACAATGACAAACACCTTTTCGGGAGAACATCCGCACCGTAACACAACAGAACAAATACCCACAAACCCTTGCAGCACTAACTCTTCTGGGATGCTACAATATACACCCCTGCTAACCCCCGTTGTTTCAAAATATAGTCAGCCCAACACAATATATTATTGCAGACATGCTAGCTGTTAACGCAACACATTGTTCTGCATGCATGCTCTGTTTATCAACACATGTTGTCGCTACATGCTATTTATCAACAACATCCAGAAACGCCAGGGTTTATATCTTGTCTTTGTTGCATATTCAACTGAATATGGGTTGAAAATGATTTGCAAATCATTGTATTCTGTTTATATTTACATCTAACACAATTTCCCAACTCATATGGAAACAGGGTTTGTATATAAAAAAAAGATTAAAAAATAGACCATGCACTATAAGGCAGTGCGCTCTATAATCCGGTGCGCCCTATGGTCCAGAAAATACGGTAAACAAAACAAAAATGTGAGGAGTATCAATGAATCCTTTAATCTCTGTGTTAAAAAAAAAAAGTTGCTTTAAGCTTGCAGGGAATCAGAGCCAAGCATTAATTGTCACACAATTAGGCTGAAGAAAAGGCAAATGTTGGCAAAGAGAGGAGGCAATGATTAGTCTGGCGTCAATAAGCCTTCAGGGCCGCCTCTCAAGCTCGGCACGTCCGTCTCCTGACTCTGAGTAGGTGTGCAGGAGGCTGAGGGCGTGTGAGTCATCCTCCGCTTATATTTAGTTAAGTTCAGGATGCTTGACCAGGTTCTCTCTCCTGCCGTCCAGAGGCTCCATCACTGCTGGCCTCTCTCACGCTACTTCAGCCACCATCGTGCCGGGGTTGTGACGCTTCCTGCTGCTGCCGCGTACTCTTCACTCGCCGCACGCGCTCTCTCTGTGTGAGCTCATGTGTGAGCCGGACACCCCCTGCGGGGAAAACACTTGCAGGTGGACACGCACCCGGCTGCATGCGAAGTCAGGTGCTCCACGCCGTACATGCTGGATGTCCTGGAGTATTGTTAGAATAATTATGTAAAAGTCATCTCACGACTCTTAAGCTTAAAGGCTGTTGCTATAGTTATTATCAATTGAGCTGAAGTTGTACTTTTCTATCCGTGCAAAGGGACAACTTGCAATCTTGGATTGCGAGTCGTCTGGCATCAGTGTTTGTGTCCGGAAAGCAGAGACAGGGCGATATCACGAGTGTCAGCACAATTGTATTTCTGAATAATCATACAAATATGAGTTGGGAAATTGTGTTAGATGTAAATATAAACAGAATACAATGATTTGCAAATCCTTTTCAAGCCATATTCAGTTGAATATGCTACAAAGACAACATATTTCATGTTCAAACTGATAAACTTTATTTTTTTTTGCAATTAATCATTAACTTTAGAATTTGATGCCAGCAACACGTGACAAAGAAGTTGGGAAAGGTGGCAATAAATACTGATAAAGTTGAGGAATGCTCATCAAACACTTATTTGGAACATCCCACAGGTGTGCAGGCTAATTGGGAACAGGTGGGTGCCATGATTGGGTATAAAAACAGCTTCCCAGAAAATGCTCAGTCATTCACAAGAAAGGATGGGGCGAGGTACACCCCTTTGTCCACAACTGCGTGTGCAAATAGTCAAACAGTTTAAGAACAACCTTTCTCAAAGTGCAATTGCAAGAAATTTAGGGATTTCAACTTCTACGCTCCATAATATCATCAAAAGGTTCAGAGAATCTGGAGAAATCACTCCACGTAAGCGGCATGGCCGGAAACCAACATTGAATGACCGTGACCTTCCATCCCTCAGACGGCACTGTATCAAAAACCGACATCAATCTCTAAAGGATATCACCACATGGGCACAGGAACACTTCATAAAACCACTGTCACTAAATACAGGTCGTCGCTACATCTGTAAGTGCAAGTTAAAGCTCTACTATGCAAAGGGAAAGCTATTTATCAACAACATCCAGAAACGCCAGCGTTTATATCTTGTCTTTGTAGTGCATTCAATCCTCTGTGTTTTTTATACTCTTTGATTTCTATTTTACTGTTTTAATCGATTTTACCCTTTAAAATAGCTTTTAATCATATTTGTGTATTTATATATATATACATATATATATATATATATATAAATATATATATTTTTTTTTATATGTTTTTTTTTTTATTGGTTTTATATTTATTTTGTTTTTATTCAGTCATTGGTGGAGCATAATATTGTTTTGTTTTTTTAATATTGTTTTTAACATGGCTGTGCAGCACTTTGGAAACGTTATTGTTGTTTAAATGTGCTATATAAATAAAGTGGATTGGATTGGATTGGATTGGATTGAATTGAATATGGCTTGAAAGGGATTTGCAAATCATTGTATTCCGTTTATATTTACATCCAACACAATTTCCCAACTCATATGGAAACGGGGTGTGTATGCGCCACACTGTGAACCCACACCAAACAAGAATGACAAACACCTTTTCGGGAGAACATCCACACCGTAACACAACATAAACACAACAGAACAAATACCCACAAACCCTTGCAGCACTAACTCTTCTGGGATGCTACAATATACACCCCCGCTCACCCCCATTGTTTCAAAATATAGTCAGCCCAACACAATATATTATTGCAAACATGCTAGCTGTTAAGGCAACACATTGTTCTGCATGCATGCTCTGTTTATCAACACAACATGTTGGCGCTACATGCTAGTTTGCCACGCTTATCGCGGGGTGAAGTCAACAATGACGCCCAGTGTGCGGCCCGGCGACTGAGGCAGAAATACCCACAACCGGAGGAGGGTGTGAGCTTTAGCACAAAGCATGAAGTTATCGCCACAGAGGGAGTGAGAAAAGAAAGTGTTGCAGTAATTTGTCTATCAGCAGGGAGACATTCGTTTTTAGTATCATTTTAGTTGGGTTTTACCAAGCACCGTAACCACGGTTCTGTACTTTAGTTCTGTAAGGGGGAAAACTGCAAAACCGAAAAGTGATCAGCTTTAGTATATATGACTTTATTAAATTAAAAAAAAAATTCAACAAACAACTGCAATCTGCGAGCTATAAAAATAATATTAGTGTGCAAAAAGTAGTGAGTACATTCCTTCATGCCTTAAGAGCTGTGCTGGACAATGACTTGACATCCTGGGGCTTTTAGCTCATTGTGTAGCTGCTTGATTGTACACCCTGGTGTTGGAGATTTGTGGGCCTGTGTTGGAAGGCAATCAATCAATCAATCAAACTTTATTGATAAAGCCCTTAACCACAAGTATCTCAAAGGGCTGCACAAGCCATAACGACATCCTCGGCGGCTCTGATCCCACATCAGGGCAAGAAGGAAACTCAACCCAATGGGACTATGAGAAACTTTGGAGGGGACCGCAGATGTGGGGAACCCCCTTGGGCGATCGGTGCAATAAATGTGGAGTGGATCTAACATAATAGTGTGAGAGTCCAGTCCATAGTGGATCTAACATAATAGTGTGAGAGTCCAGTCCATAGTGGATCTAACATAATAGTGTGAGAGTCCAGTCCATAGTGGATCTAACATAATAGTGTGAGAGTCCAGTCCATAGTGGATCTAACATAATAGTGTGAGAGTCCAGTCCATAGTGGATCTAACATAATAGTGAGAGTCCAGTCCTTAGTGGATCTAACATAATAGTGTGTGAGTCCAGTCCATAGTGGATCTAGCATAATAGTGTGAGAGTCCAGTCCATAGTGGATCTAACATAATAGTGTGAGAGTCCAGTCCATAGTGGATCTAACATAATAGTGTGAGAGTCCAGTCCATAGTGGATCTAACATAATAGTGAGAGTCCAGTCCTTAGTGGATCTAACATAATAGTGTGAGAGTCCAGTCCATAGTGGATCTAGCATAATAGTGTGAGAGTCCAGTCCATAGTGGATCTAGAATATTAGTGTGAGAGTCCAGTCCTTAGTGGATCTAAGATAATTGTGAGAGTCCAGTCCATAGTGATTCTAACATAATAGTGTGGGAGTCCAGTCCATAGTGGATCCAACATAATAGTCAGTCCATAGTGGATCAAGCATAATAGTGTGAATGTCCAGTCCAAAGTGGATCTAACATAATAGTGTGAGAGTCCAGTCCATAGTGGATCTAACATAATAGTGTGAGAATTTAATCCATAGTAGATCTAACATAATAGTGAGAGTCCAGTCCATAGTGGATCTAACATAATAGTGAGAGTCCAGTCCATAGTGGATCTAGTTAATAGTGTGAGAGTCCAGTCCATGGTGGATCTAACATAATAGTGTGAGAGTCCAGTCCATAGTGGATCTAACATAATCGTGTGAGAGTCCACTCCATAGTGGATCTAACATAATAGTGTGAGAGTCCAGTCCATAGTGGATTTAACATAATAGTGTGTAAGTCCAGTCCATAGTGGATCTAACATAATAGTCAGTCCAGTCCATAGTGGATCAAACATAATAGTGTGAGAGTCCAGTCCATAGTGGATCTAACATAATAGTGAGAGTCCAGTCCATAGTGGATCTAATATAACAGTGAGAGTCCAGTCCATAGTGGATCCAACATAATAGTGACAGTTCGGTCCATAGCGGATCTAACATAATAGTGAGAGTCCAGTCCATAGTGGATCTAACATAATAGTGAGAGTCCAGTCCATAGTGGATCTAACATAATAGTGTGAGAGTCCAGTCCATAGTGGATCTAACATAATAGTGTGAGAGTCCAGTCCATAGTGGATCTAACATAATAGTGAGAGTCCAGTCCATAGTGGATCTAATATAACAGTGAGAGTCCAGTCCTTAGTGGATCCAACATAATAGTGACAGTTCAGTCCATAGCGGATCTAACATAATAGTGAGAGTCCAGTCCATAGTGGATCTAACATAATAGTGTGAGAGTCCAGTCCATAGTGGATCTAACATAATAGTCTGAGAGTGCATAGGATTCCTCATCTACTACAGCGGTTAGCGGTGCTCACCTCACAGCAATCCAAGAAGTAGACCTCATGACCAAGTGGCTTGGTAAGGAGTCTGGAGAACATGTGTATACATATGTAAACCACCCTGAACTGCCTCTACACAGAGCATGGAAAAGACTGCATGACAGTTATGCTACTTTTGAAATCATCGAAAAATCACTCGTGGATTGGCCGGCTATGTCACCAGCCTGTCCTATCTGGATACGTCACAAGGATTTGGACCAATTGTGGACCAGCTTCCTTATAGCCTCCAAGAAAAGTGGATGTCTTCTGTGTTCTAGTTCTGTGTTCTAGGAAACGACCACAGTTCCACCCACCAGTGCAATACAACTGCTGGAAGTTTGAACTACAACAGTGCACAAAACAGACGTTTCAACAACCGGTAGTTACCCCCCCAAAAATGTTCAGAGATACAGAACATTCCGAAACAAATCCCCGGATGATAGAAAGGCTTTTTTGGAAATAAAAATCCATCTGTCCAGTTTCACTTCTTGCCAAATGCTGCCAGTCTTCTTTGATCTTTTATGGCTTTGAAAGCACTCATTATGAGACAGCCATGCATCCTGGTCCATGTTCTCCAACGGTCAAGGCTCCTCCGAGATAACTGCTGTGAGGGTGAAGAACAGTTTAACATTCCTGATGTTAGCACAAGCTGCACAGAGATTTGCGGTCAAGGTCGGTGGTGGAGAAAAAGTCCTACTAAAATGTACTCTAAAGACTCCAAGGACGAGGCCGTCAACGTCTATGTAATTCCAGATGACCAAAATAATCGATCCTTTGCAAGACCAGAATTTTTTTTAATGTTCAATATGGACAGGAGCAGACTTAAGGGAATAAAATAATTTAAAAAAGGGACTCACAAAAAACTAATGTAAAATAAATATACATACATCTGGCCAGGATCTTCAGCTCTTACTGGATCGGTTCGCAGCCGAGTGTGAAGCGACCGGGATGAGAATCAGCACCTCCAAGTCCGAGTCCATGGTTCTCGCCCGGAAAAGGGTGGAGTGCCATCTCCGGGTTGGGGAGGAGACCCTGCCCCAAGTGGAGGAGTTCAAGTACCTAGGAGTCTTGTTCACGAGTGAGGGAAGAGTGGATGGTGAGATCGACAGGCGGATCGGTGCGGCGTCTTCAGTAATGCTGACACTGTATCGATGCGTTGTGGTGAAGAAGGAGCTCTCAATTTACCGGTCGATCTACGTTCCCATCCTCACTTATGGTCATGAGCTTTGGGTCATGACCGAAAGGACAAGATCACGGGTACAAGCGGCCAAAATGAGTTTCCTCAGCCGGGTGGCGGGTCTCTCCCTTAGAGATAGGGTGAGAAACTCTGCCATCCGGGAGGAACTCAAAGTAAAGCCGCTGCTCCTCCACATGGAGAGGAGCCAGATGAGGTGGTTTGGGCATCTGGTCAGGATGCCACCCGGGGCGTTTCAGGCATGTCCGACCGGTAAGAGGCCACGGGGAAGACCCAGGACACGTTGGGAAGACTATGTCTCCCGGCTGGCCTAAGAACGCCTTGGGAAGAGCTGGACGAAGTGGAGGAGCATCTGGGCCTACCTGCTTAGACTACTGCTCCCCCCGACCCGACCTCGGATAAGCGGAAGAAGATGGATGGATGGAAATATACATACAATTATGTTGTGCTAAAACAAATAAACTAAATGAATACATTTTTTTTATGAGGGACAAGGGATGCCATCAAGCTGAAAAAGGTTGGGGTTACGGAGGCTGCGGACAGGTGTGCGGCTTCGGTGGTCGTCAAGGCAAACACTCGGTCATGGGAGGAGTTCGGGGAAGCCGTGGAAACCGATTTACGAATGGCTTCGGAGCGATTCTGGACCACTATCCGGTGCCTCAGTAGGGGAAGCAGGGCACTGTCACCACCGTGTATGGTGGGGATGGTGTGCTGCTAAGATCTACTTAGGTTGTTGTCGACCGGTGGAGGGAATACTTTAAAGACCTCCTCAATCCCATCCATATGTTTTCCTATGAGGAAGCAGTGCCTGGTGGTGGCCTCTCCTAGTTCTGGGGCTGAGGTTACAGAGGTAGTTCAAAAGCTCCTCTGTGGCAAGGCCCCGGGGTTGGATGAGTTTCTTAAGGCTCTGGAGTCTGTGGGGCTGACAAGACTCTGCAACATTGTGTAGACATCAGGTGCGGTGCGTCTGGATTGGCAGACCCTGGTGGTGGTTCCTCTCTTTAAGAACGGGAACCATAGGGTGTGTTCCAACTATTGTGGGATCACACCCCTCAGCCTTCCCAGTAAGGAGTTTTCATGTGTACTGGAGAGGAGGCTACGTCGAATAGTCGAGCCTCGGATTCAGGAGGGGCATTGTGGTTTTCGTTCTGGTGGACCAGCTCTATACTCTTGGCAGGGTCTTTGAGGATGCATGGGCGTTTGCCCAACCAGTCTACATACGCTTGTGGAATTCCTCAGTTCCCTATCAACCGTGAAGTCGATCGGGAAGTCCTGTGGTGAGTGCTCACACAGTGTAATGGACTGTCTGATTGATCGGTGTCAGAGCTTGGTGCGCATTGCCAGCAGTAAGTCGGACCCGTTTTCAGTGAGGGTTGAACTCTGCCAGGGCTGTCATTGATTTTGTTCATAACTTTTATGGACAACATTTTTCGGTGTAGGTAGGGTTTTGCGGAGATCCTGTTTGGTGGCTGCAGGATTAGGTCTCTGCTTTTTGCCCATGATGTGGTCCTGATGGCTTCATCTGGCCAGCTTAAAACTTTTCAACCACAAAATAACACAAACAATCACAACGCATTTGTCCTACATGTAGTAATCAGTTGTGGACAGACGAAGCCCCAGAAAAGTGCAGATTTAACAAGCTCACATGGCGGGAATCAATTTTTGGCAGATACCCTCCTGAAAGAATTGAATGCCCCCCCCTCAAAAGTTTTTCTGCAGACGGGTCGGCTGGATACCTTCTAATATGTTTTTGTCTTGGAGAATTTGTATGTGTACCGTAAATAATATGCAACTATATAATTATTGGAAACTTGATTGTATTGACAAATGTGCTCTTTTAGACTGCACTATTGTTCAATGATAAACACTCATCATGTCTGCCTAACTTGTGTGCTATTGTCTGCTTAGCTGTTGTGTAGCTGCTAGCTCCTAATAGCCTACGGCTTACCATATTTACCTTCTTTTAAAGACTTGATTAAAATACAAGAAAAAAAACAAACTTGTGTGCTTATTGGAGGACATTTGCACAAGTAAACACGATGAAGGACTGCTTGGACATTATATCTTAGACTTAGACATAGACTTAGACTTCTGTGACGGTCTCAATGCGTCGCCTTGCAGGTTACATGGACCACCAAGGAAGGACATGACTTCGAGCAGTTTGACTTTTTCAATAAACAACCCAGTCCAGGTCGCCTTTCCGCCTTTCCGCTCGCTCGAGGTCTTCCTTTGGCTCTCCTCCTTTCTCGATTTGCTTCAGCTGCACTCCGGCTCCTTCCCGTCTCTACGCCTCTCTTACCGACGTTCACGGCTGCCGCCCTTTTAACCAGTGCGAGAGGATTGCATGATTGTCCCCAGGTGCGTGGTCTACGCACCTGATCTTGATTGTGGCTTCGCTCTGCTGCGCCCCGCCTCGCCGCTCGCTCGCCATCCCCGCCTCCTCGCCGCCATCTTGGGCCGGGCTCCAGCGTGCCCTGCCTCTCTGTCGGACTGTCAGCTCCGCCTCTCAACAGTCCTCAATCGCCAGACGCAAGCCGGGTTTCTGACCGGTTGAGCCTACTCCCCCCTCTTTTTCTTGAAGGGGCGGGTAATAACTGTCACGGCCACCTGTGCCCCCGGTCTTCTCTTAATTTTTCCCTTGTTCTTCTTTTTCTTCCTCATTGTCTTTTTCCATTTTGTCTTTGTCTTTTTCCTCGTCTTTGTCTTTTTTCTTCGTCTTTGTCTTTCTCTTCTGTATCTTTCACCTCTGTATATTTTTCTTGAACTTCTTCTTCTTCAAGTTCTTCGTCTTCTGTATCATAATCTTGAACTTCTTCAACTTCTTCTTCTTCTTCTTCAACTTCTTCTGTATCATTTGCTTAAACTTCTTCAACTTCTTCTTTAACTTCTTCTTCTTCAACTTCTTCTATGGGGGGCACTCGCCGACTCCCCCCCCCACTCCCCACCCACCCCCCACCACCTGGATCCGCCAGCACCTGCAGGAGCTGCTTGCTGCAAGGCCGGCCAGTGCGCCTACGAGAGGCCACAAAGGATCGTCCTCCCCCGCCTCCGGTGGTCCAGCCAGGTTGGGCGCCAAATGTGAACGACTCTCACTGTCGTGCGGGTTCCAGGGACCACCAAGGAAGGACATAGCTTTGAGCAGTTTTGACTTTCTTTATTTTCTAATAAGAAAAGTCTTTTTCGGGTTGCTTTTCAGTCGCCCGCGTCGTCTGCCTCTCGCTCTCTTCTGGGTTGCATGCGCTTCGTCTCGTTCTGTCGTTGTCTCTCCACCTCTCTCACCAACGTTCACGGCTGCCGCGCGTTTAAACAGTGCGAGAGGATTCATTAATTGTATCCAGGTGAGCGATCCACGCACCTGATCTCGATTTTTGCGTCGCCCTCGGTACGCCCCGCCTCGCCGCCCGCTCGCCATCCCCGCCTCCTTGCTGCCATCTTGGGCCGGGCTCCAGCGTGCCCTTCCTCTCTGTCGGACTGTCGGCTCCGCCGCTCCACAAATGACATCTATGATAAACAACTAGTCATAGTCCATAGTTGCCATCAAATAAATGTATTGATATTTCACAAGGCCGTCTCCCTTGGCCGCGTTTAAACCCCAACATTTTTCAATTTGTTGTAAACAGATGGTCCTGAAAGCCTCTCCTCCACAGGGCAGAGGCCAAAAATCTATAAAGACAGTCTTAACTGACACAACGCCCTACTGTAGTCGTCATTCGTGCGCACAGTGTGCCATTTCATCTCTCCAAGGGAAGAGTTCGGACATCTTTTATAGACTTTTCATGCATATTTCAAGATGCTGCATTCGGGGGCCCATAAATAGCAGCGGCACTTGAATAATTGACAAAGCATTTGCTGAAGACGTATAAATAGGCGTGCGTGTTCAGCAAGGCGGCCGGATGTCTCCCACTCTCCGGTGAAAGTAACGCATTAGAAGCGCTGTGTGTTTACCTGACAACTGACGTGCCACCACTTCCTGTTTTCGCATCACATGGGGTTCTTCTGCTAGCCCCGCCCCTCTTCAGGAGCCTGAATGGATCACAATGGCTCCTGTCATCACCGCCGCCTTCCTCCGCAGCCCTTAAACAGTCTGTCACTAGAAATGTAATTATTTTATTTAACACTTTTTTAAAATGTGTCACTCTCTCACATGAGAGCTGCTAACTCCTCCTCTTCCTCGGCGCTGGTATGTGATTATGCCGCAGTAACTATCTAATAAATATAGAGCTAAATGTTTTATTTTTATGCAAGGGTAACTTTTTAATGATGTTCTCTGTCCTCGGAGTCCGTTTTTAAGCACCCGAAGTGATCAAAATCTACAAACCCCGTTTCCATATGAGTTGGGAAATTGTGTTAGATGTAAATATAAACAGAATACAATGATTTGCAAATCCTTTTCAAGCCATATTCAGTTGAATATGCTACAAAGACAACATATTTGATGTTCAAACTCATCAACTTTATTTTATTTTTTTGCAAATAATAATTAACTTAGAATTTCATGGCTGCAAAATGGGCTAAAGTAGTTGGGAAAGGGCATGTTCACCACTGTGTTACATCACCTGTTGTTTTAACAACATACAATAAATGTTTGGGAACTGAGGAAACTAATTGTTGAAGTTCTTTCCCATTTTTGTTTTATGTAGAGATTCAGTCGTTCAACTCTGTTGTCGTATTTTAGGCTTCATAATGCGCCACACATTTTTGATGGGAGACAGGTCTGGACTGCAGGCGAGCCAGAAAAGTACCCGCACTCTTTTTTTACGAAGCCACTCTGTTGTAACACATGCTGAATGTGGCTTGGCATTGTCTTGATAAAATAAGCAGGGGCGTCCATGAAAAAGACGGTGTTTAGATGGCAGCATATCTTGTTCCAAAACCTCTATGTACCTTTCAGCATTAATGGTGCCTTCACAGATGTGTAAGTTACCCATGCCTTGGGCACTAATACACCCCCATACCATCACACATGTGTAAGTTACCCATGCCTTGGGCACTAATACACCCCCATACCATCACACATGTGTAAGTTACCCATGCCTTGGGCACTAATGCACCCCCATACCATCACACATGCTGGCTTTTGATCTTTGTGTCGACAACATTCTGGATGGTTTCGCTTCCCCTTTGGTCTGGATGACACGATATCAAATATTCCCCCCCCAAAAATTGAAATGTGGACTCGTCAGACCACAGAACACTTTTCCAATTTGCATCAGTCCATCTTAGATGATCTCGGGCCCAGAGAAGCCAGCGGTATTTCTGGATGTTGTTGATAAATGCCTGTCGCTTTGCATAGTAGAGCTTTAACTTG
Source organism: Nerophis ophidion (assembly GCF_033978795.1). Lineage (NCBI taxonomy): Eukaryota > Metazoa > Chordata > Actinopteri > Syngnathiformes > Syngnathidae > Nerophis > Nerophis ophidion. The sequence continues at coordinate 54,221,352 of NC_084624.1, forward strand.
CACTTACAGCGACCAACTGTATTTAGTGACAGTGTGTTTCTGAAGTGTTCCTGAGCCCATGTGGTGATATCCTTTAGATTAGATTAGATAGTACTTTATTGGATAGTACTTTATTAATATCGCAAAAATTCGCTCCACTCTGTCCACTAAAGACGCTGAGATCATTATCCATGCGTTTGTTACGTCTCGCCTCGATTACTGTAACGTATTATTTTGGGGTCTCCCCATGTCTAGCATTAAAAGATTACAGTTGGTACAAAATGCGGCTGCTAGACTTTTGACAAGAACAAGAAAGTTTGATCACATTACGCCTGTACTGTATATACCTTTATATACATATATACATACATATATACCTATACTGTATATACCTTTATATACATATATACATACATATATACCTATACTGGCTCACCTGCACTGGCTTCCTGTGCACTTAAGATGTGACTTTAAGGTTTTACTACTTACGTATAAAATACTACACGGTCTAGCTCCATCTTATCTTGCCGATTGTATTGTACCATATGTCCCGGCAAGAAATCTGCCTTCAAAGGACTCCGGCTTATTAGTGATTCCCAAAGCCCAAAAAAAGTCTGCGGGCTATAGAGCGTTTTCCGTTCGGGCTCCAGTACTCTGGAATGCCCTCCCGGTAACAGTTCGAGATGCTACCTCAGTAGAAGCATTTAAGTCTCACCTTAAAACTCATCTGTATACTCTAGCCTTTAAATAGACCTCCTTTTTAGACCAGTTGATCTGCCGCTTCTTTTCTTTCTCCTATGTCCCCCCCCTCCCTTGTGGAGGGGGTCTGGTCCGATCCGGTGGCCATGTACTGCTCGCCTGTGTATCGGCTGGGGACATCTCTGCGCTGCTGATCCGCCTCCGCTTGGGATGGTTTCCTGCTGGCTCCGCTGTGAACGGGACTCTCGCTGCTGTGTTGGATCCGCTTTGGACTGGACTCTCGCGACTGTGTTGTATCCATTGTGGATTGAACTTTCACAGTATCATGTTAGACCCGCTCGACATCCATTGCTTTCCTCCTCTCTAAGGTTCTCATAGTCATCATTGTCACCGACGTCCCACTGGGTGTGAGTTTTCCTTGCCCTTATGTGGGCCTACCGAGGATGTCGTAGTGGTTTGTGCAGCCCTTTGAGACACTAGTGATTTAGGGCTATATAAGTAAACATTGATTGATTGATTGATATTTATTCCTTCGGGAGAGTTCCTTCTGGAAAATTCAAATTTTCAGCACAATCCCATTCAAGATCAGAAAAACATTACAGCAGTGGTTCTCAAACTTTTTTTGTCATCCCCCACTTCGGACAAGGGGGAGTTTTCAAGCCCCACCTGCCCCCATCGACCCAACAGAACGCTAATGCCAAGGTTCACATTTTCATATTTATTGAACATCAAGTAACATTCAAGTCATATACATTCGAACTCAATAACATAAAATAACATCAAGTTCAATAATAGATAAAATAACTACTCTGCCAGTTTTCTTTGAAAGAAATCAAGTGGCTTATTGACGTGATTGGGGTGTGTGGTCTCGAGGTGTCTCTTTAATTTGTTGGGTCTCATGCTAGCGGTTTTAGACACACAACACACAGGGGTCTCTCCTCTGCCCCCACCATTGTTGCCGTGAATCCAACAGCAAGATACCCTTCATCATATTTTCTTTTCGGTTGGCTTCTTGGTTGATTAAGCCCGTCAGATTTGTTGTTTCTCTGCAGGCGCTGGCTCGACGACCTTTGAGGTGCGACTAACAAATGTATCCATTTTGTGTAATTGGGGTCCACACATTAGCCTGCTACCCATCCGTGTGAAAGATTGTTCCACTTAGCCCCGCCCCCATTAGTTACTGTTGCTATGTCCGTCAAACTTTCGCTCCTACCTAGAAATTTAAAGCCTAGAGGAAAAATAAGTAATTTACATTTATTTATACAACAGTAATCACAGACAGAAACACAAAGTGATTTACGGTGTGTATAAAATATGAAAGCATATAAGAATATAATTAAAAAAAAAAAATTTAAGTGAAATTTCCTCCCGTTCCTGTCATGTCTCTATTCCCCACCATTGCCCCCCCCCCCCCCCCCCCCCACACACACACTTTGAGAAACGCTGCATTACAGGGAGACAGAACAGGATCGCTAACGGCTTCCAGCGGCCCTTACAAAAAAGATGAGATACAAGTAAACAAGGGGGGGAGGGAATGTGAGAAAAAAAATAGAAGATTCAAATAAAATATCGGCCTAAGCCTGGGCCCTGGAGAGGGGGTCCAGACTGAGGCCAAGGGGAAAAACAACAACAACTCATAGCCATAGTACACATCCCTCTTCCATGTGTGTAAGAGGGAAACATCAAAGAACACAAAGGACATTAAATACATTAAAGCAGCGGATGCAACCAGACACTTTTAGAGATTGATGTGGGTTTCTGATACAGTGCCGTCTGAGGGATGGAAGGTCCCGGTCATTCAATGTTGGTTTCCGGCCATGCCGCTTACGTGGAGTGATTTCTCCAGATTCTCTGAACCTTTTGATGATATTATGGAGCGTAGATGTGGAAATCTCTAAGTTTCTTGCAATGTCACTTTGAGAAACGTTGTTCTTAAACTGTTTGACTATTTGCTCACGCAGTTGTGGACAAAGGGGTGTACCTCGCCCCATCCTTTCTTGTGAAAGACTGAGCATTTTTTGGGAAGCTGTTTTTATACCGTTTTTATACTGTTTTATACTCACTGGATCGGTTCGCAGCCGAGTGTGAAGCGACCGGAATGAGAATCAGCACCTCCAAGTCCGAGTCCATGGTTCTCGCCCGGAAAAGGGTGGAGTGCCATCTCCGGGTTGGGGAGGAGACCCTGCCCCAAGTGGAGGAGTTCAAGTACCTAGGAGTCTTGTTCACGAGTGGTGGAAGAGTGGATCGTGAGATCGACAGGCGGATCGGTGCGGCGTCTTCAGTAATGCGGACGTTGTACCGATCCGTTGTGGTGAAGAAGGAGCTGAGCCGGAAGGCAAAGCTCTCAATTTACCGGTCGATCTACGTTCCCATCCTCACCTATGGTCATGAGCTTTGGGTCATGACTGAAAGATCACGGGTTCAAGCGGCTGGAATGAGTTTGGGTCTCTCCCTTAGAGATAGGGTGAGAAGCTCTGCCATCCGGGAGGAACTCAAAGTAAAGCCGCTGCTCCTCCACATGGAGAGGAGCCAGATGAGGTGGTTCGGGCATCTGGTCAGGATGCCACCCGAACGCCTCCCTAGGGAGGTGTTTAGGGCACGTCCAACTGGTAGGAGGCCACGGGGAAGACCCAGGACACGTTGGGAAGACTATGTCTCCCGGCTGGCCTGGGAACGCCTCGGGATCCCCCGGGAAGAGCTAGACAAAGTGGCTGGGGAGAGGGAAGTCTAAGCTTCCCTGCTTAGGCTGCTGCCCCCGCAACCCGACCTCAGATAAGCGGAAGAAGATGGATGAAGGGATGGATGAGTTAGTCATTACTTTATTCTTGTCCAGACTAGGACTTTGATGCAGTTTGTTTTCCCGTCGTGCAAAGCGACTTGACCTGACACGACGTGAAGGTAAAGACATGTTTTAATTTCAACACTCAAAAGTAATACAAAAACAAAAGGCGCACAGGAGGCGGGGAACAAACTTAACGCAGGAACAAATCTAACATAAACAGACTAAGGACATGAAACAAAACTACACTTACTGTGACATGAAACTATGGCAAGAAGTGTTAAAAGTATCAATCAGAAGTGTCAACTACAGCCTTAAAGGGGAACATTATCACAATTTCAGAAGGGTTAAAACCAATAAAAATCAGTTCCCAGTGGCTTATTTTATTTTTCGAGGTTTTTTTCAAAATTTTACATCTCCCGGAATATCCCTAAAAAAAGCTTTAAAGTGCTTGATTTTCCTATTTGCGATGCCACTGTCCATTTTCCTGTGACGTCACATAGCGATTCCAATACAAACAATGGCGAATAGCACAGCAAGATATAGCGACATTAGCTCGGATTCAGACTCGGATTTCAGCGGCTTAAGCGATTCAACAGATTACGCATGTATTGAAACAGATGGTTGGAGTATGGAGGCAGATAGCGAAAACGAAATTGAAGAAGAAACTGAAGCTATTGAGCGAATAGCTATTGACGCTATTCGGCGTTAGCATGGCCGGTAAAATGTACAGACCAACCGATCAGGACTTTCGCATTGACACTGGATCAATATGTCAATAACAACAACAACACTCGCCTTTGTGATTTCGTTGACTTTATCGTTGGGAATGTATCTGCTTTGAGTCTTGCAAGATATCCAGACATTCTTGTCATCTCTGTGCCATCTCTGTCGCAGCATCGCTGGTAAAAAACAAACAAAGGACTTTCGCATCTCTTGACACTGGAGCAACTTAAATCAGTCGATTGGTAAGTGTTTGTTTGGCATTAAATGTGGGTGGAGGGAAAGGCTGGATGTAAATATAGCTACAAATGAGGCATAATGCACACAGCTAGCCTAAATAGCATGTTAGCAGCGATTAGCATGCCGTGCTAATCGATGCACATTCTATGTAAATCGACTTGAATCCGTCCATGATCGTGTTGTTACGCCCTCCGACAACACACCGACGAGGCATGATGTCTCCAAGCTACCGGCAAAGAGTCGAAAAACGGAAAATAACAGAGCTTATTTGACTGGATGTGGTAGGGAAAATGGCGTTGACACGTTCTGACGTCGTCGCTCAGAGAGCGATAAACAGAAAGGCGCCAAAATTCACCCATTTAGAGTTCGGAAATCGGTAAAAAAAATATATGGTCTTTTTTCTGCACCATCAAGGTATATATTGACGCTTGCATAGGTTTGGTGATAATGTTCCCTTTAAATGGAGGTGACCTGATTAATAACAGGTGCGCGAGTCCAAATGAATCAGGTGTGTGACATGAGGACAGGTGAAAACTATTGGGTTGTCATGGAAACAAAGCAGGAAGTGAGAAACAGGAACTGACAGAGTGCAAAAACCAAACAGAACAGAGCCAAACTAAACATGATCACCAAGACATGAAACTTCTTCCATTTCTTTTCTGCTATCTTGCAATTCATTTTTAGTTTTTCACTTTTCTCCTCATTTTCCATGAAGGTACAGTATTTATATTTCCCCACATCCTAATTACCCGGGTGAAGAATGCATGTGTGGAGGGTCTGATAGACCGGAGAGCGCTGGGACAGGACAGCTCCCACTCCTGAACCCGAAGAATCCACCGCAACGAAAAATGGGAACGCAAGGTTAGGTTGAGACTTGTCCAGGGTGTACCCCGCCTACCGCCCGAATGCAGCTTACATAGGCTCCAGCGATGGGTTAGGTTGAGCAAGAATGGGCGCACTAGTAAACAATTCTCAAAGAACAGCAAAAGCCCTCTCTGTGTTTGGGGTCCATACAAAAGTTTATTTAGTGGATGTAAGCTTTGTCAATGGTAATGTTTTTATACTGATATCCTGAATAATCCATCCATTTTCTACCGCTTATTCCCTTTGGGGTCGCGGGAGACGCTGGTGCCTATCTCAGCTACTAGCTACAATCAGGCGGGAGGCGGGGCACACCCTGGACAAGTTGCCACCTCATCACAGGGCCAACACAGATAGACAACATTCACACACTAGGGACCATTTAGTGTTGCCAATCAACCTATCCCCAGGTGCATGTCTTTGGAGGTGGGAGGGGCCTATTCCAGGTGCATGTCTTTGGAGGTGGGAGGGGACTATTCCAGGTGCATGTCTTTGGAGGTGGGAGGGGACTATTCCTAGGTGCGTGTCTTTGGAGGTGGGAGTGGCCTATCCCCAGGTGCATGTCTTTGGAGGTAGGAGGGGCCTATCTCCAGGTGCATGTCTTTGGAGGTGGGAGGGGCCTATCCCCAGGTGCATGTCTTTGGAGGTGGAAGGGGCCTATCCCCAGCTGCATGTCTTTGGAGGTGGGAGGGGCCTATCCCTAGCTGCATGTCTTTGGAGGTGGGAGGGGCCTATCCCTAGCTGCATGTCTTTGGAGGTGGGAGGGGCCTATCCCCAGGTGCATGTCTTTGGAGGTGGGAGGGGCTTATCTCCAGGTGCATGTCTTTGGAGGTGGAAGGGGCCTATCCCCAGCTGCATGTCTTTGGAGGTGGGAGGGGCCTATCCCTAGCTGCATGTCTTTGGAGGTGGGAGGGGCCTATCCCTAGCTGCATGTCTTTGGAGGTGGGAGGGGCCTATCCCCAGGTGCATGTCTTTGGAGGTGGGAGGGGCTTATCTCCAGGTGCATGTCTTTGGAGGTGGGAGGGGCCTTTCCCCAAGTGCATGTTTTTAACTATGGGAACCCACGCAGTCATGGGGAGAACATGCAAACTCCACACACACAGCCTGGGATTGAACTCAGGACTACTCAGGACCTTCGTATTGTGAGGCACATGCACTAACCCCTGTTCCACCGTGCCGCCTACTGTTTTTACATTGTGATTTCTATTTATTTTTTAATTGGTTTTACCCTTTAAAATGATTTTTAATCATATTTATTTTATATTGTTTTTATATTGGTTTCATTTTTTATTTACTTATTTATTTTTAATTCACATGGAGCTGAGGATAATATTTGGATATAGTTTTTAATATTGTCATGCGGCACTTTGGAAACTTTTTTTTGTCGTTTAAATGTGCAATAAAAATAAAGTGCATTGTATTGGATTACAGCCTTCACTTCTCTTTCTTGCAGGAAAAGGGACTCTGACTCCAAACGACTCATAGCTATCATGGTCCACGTCTTGGACCATGTCATGTTCTGTTTTTCTTCTGTTTTATTATCACCCTGTTGTGTTATTGGACGTCCTCAGTTCCCGGTGGCTCTTCCTGGTTCTGTTCTGTTGTCATAGTTACCCATTTTGTGTCACCTGTCTCTTGTTTGTCGTCACGCACCTGATATGTTGATTATGTCTTCTATTTAAGACCGCCTTTGTTTTACATTTGTTCTTGGACTCTTGTTTGTCCCCACGCAACAGTTGAAGTCAATCATCCTGCATTGTGGTAATCTATGTTTGTATACTTGTTAGCTTCCACCCTATTCCTGTTTTGTTTATGTCCCTAGCTAGTTCCATCTAGCTCCCACGCTAGTTCTGTTGGTTTTTGCTAGTGCCTTTGTGCAAGTGTTTTTGTTTTTAGTTTGTTTAATTGTATAAATAAATTGTAATTCCTACCTTTACGTCGTGTCCATCTTCGCTGCGCCCACGGGAGAACGCAAACCACGCCACGATGCCAGCAAAGCGTCACAGTCGCAGCATTTCATGGTGCTTTAAACTTGAAATGCTGTTATGTCTCACACACACACACACACAAACACACACACACACACACGGTACCAGCTGCACACTCGCATGCACGCATGTATGGCCTAACCTGACGTGCGTGAATAATTGACATCTTTGCGATAAAAGGCCTCACAAGAGTGATAGGATGCCCCGCCCCCACCTGCCTCCCCAAAAACAGCCCCAGGTGTACGCTGGCATGTGAATGATCGGGGGCCACGAGCGACGCACGTCAGCGCTCGGGTGTAACAGCTGCACACTTCCACCTTCTTCTTCTCATTGTTCTTTTGTTGCATCTTTAGCGCACTCGGAGGAGTTGCGACACACGCACGGACACGCCTGACTGGAGGCTCTTTCTTCAAGATGTTGCGGAGCATGAGTGTGCAAATATTCAAGTAGCGTGACGGCAAAGTGAGCGCCGCGCAGGGAAACGTGCATCACTGACAACACGGCTGAGGACAAAAGTCAATTTCAAGTCATAATTATATATTTGTTATTAATAGTCAGACAGGTGTGTCAGGTTCAAACACCGAACTATATTAAACGAAACATGAAGCAAGGAATCAGGCAGAGACAAAGTTCAATTTTGCTCATGAGGAGAAATGTTTGGGGCTGCACACTCAGTTACAGTCTCCCACCACGCTCTAAGGCAGTGGTTCTCAACCTTTTTTCAGTGATGTACCCCCTGTGAACATTTTTTTAATTCAAGTACCCCCTAAACACAGCAAAGCATTTTTGGTTTAAAAAAAAGAGATAAAGAAGTAAAATACAGCACAATGTCATCAGTTTCTGATTTATTAAATTTTATAACAGTGCAAAGTATTGCTCATTTGTAGTGGTCTTTCTTGAACTATTTGGAAAAAATGATGTAAAAATAACTAAAAACTTGTTGAAAAATAAATAAGTGATTCAACTATAAATAAAGATTTCTCCACATAGAAGTAATCATCAACTTAAAGTGCCCTCTTTGGGGATTGTAATAGAGATCCATCTGGATTCATCAACTTCATTCTAAACATTTCTTCACACAAAAATAACATCAATATTTATGGAACATGTCCACAAAAATCTAGCTGTCAACACTGAATATTGCATTGTTGCATTTCTTTTCACACTTTATGAACTTACAAACATATTTTGTTGAAGTAGTATTCAATAAATATATTTATCAAGGATTTTTGAATTGTTGCTATTTTTAGAATATTTTTTTAAAAATCTCACGTACCCCTTGGCATACCTTCAAGTACCCCCAGGGGTAGCGTGCCCCCATTTGAGAACCACTGCTCTAAGGTACAGCTCCACGCGCTCCTCTATTTATTCAGGAGTTCCCGAGTTAACATCACTGAGGCTGCCTCTAAGGGGAGTGGTCACACACATCATGCAAAGCAGCACCAGGACGAATAATATGTGACGGAATGTGGTATCTGGGCCGAGGATGTCGTAGTGGCTTGTGCAGCCCTTTGAGACACTCATGATTTAGGGCTATATAAGTAAACATTGATTGATTGATTGTGCTGGGTTCCATGTGATTGCCTTGTCTCTGCTTCGTCTGAGGGCTGAAACAAACAAAACATCTGCGGCGAGAACACCCCTCATATGCTGTGGAAGATAACAAGTTGTGTGCTCTTGCACGAAGCAGAAAGGAGCACAATTGATAATAACTATGGCAACGGCATTTAATCATAAGAGTTGTGTGATAACTTACACATAATTATTCAACAGTTGAGATAAGCACTCTCACTCATTAACCTAATACATTTGTATACTCTTGCCTTTAAATAGACCCCCCTTTTAGACCAGTTGATCTGCCGTTTCTTTCCTGATCTGCCCCCCCCCCCCCCCTCTCCTTCGTGGAGGGGGCCGGGGGACAGGTTTGGTGGCCATGAATGAAGCGCTGGCTGGCCAGAGTCAGCATCCGGGGTGGACCGCTCACCTGTGCATCAAGTGGAGATATCTCTGTGCTGCTGACCTGTCTCCACTCAGGATGATCTTCTGCTGGCCCCACTATGGACTGGACCCTCACTATTATGTTAGATCCACTATGGACTGGACTCACACTATTATGTTAGATCCACTATGGACTGGACTCTCACTGTTATGTTAGATCCACTATGGACTGGACTCTCACACTATTATGTTAGATCCACTATGGACTGGACTCTCACTATTATGTTAGATCCACTATGGACTGGACTCTCACTATTATGTTAGATCCACTATGGACTGGACTCTCACTATTATGTTAGATCTACTATGGACTGGACTCTCACATTATTATCTTAGATCCACTACGGACTGGACTCTCACACTATTATGTTGGATCCACTATGGACTGGACTCTCACTATTATGTTAGATCCACTATGGACTGGACTCTCACACTATTATGTTAGATCCACTATGGACTTGACTCTCAAACTATTATGTTAGATCCACTATGGACTGGACTCTCACACTATTATGTTAGATCCACTATGGACTTGACTCTCAAACTATTATGTTAGATCCACTATGGACTGGACTCTCACTATTATGTTAGATCCACTATGGACTGGACTCTCACACTATTATGTTAGATCCACTATGGACTGGACTCTCACACTATTATGTTAGGTCCACTATGGACTGGACTCTCACACTATTATGTTAGATCCACTATGGACTGGACTTTCACTATTAAATTAGATCCACCATGGACTGGACTGTCACTATTATGTTAGATACACTATGGACTGGACTCTCACTATTATGTTAGATCCACTATGGACTGGAGTCTCACTATTATGTTAGATCCACTATGGACTGGACTCTCACTATTATTCTAGATCCACTATGGACTGGACTCTCACTATTATGTTAGATCCACTATGGACTGGACTCTCACACTATTATGTTAGATCCACTATGGACTGGACTCTCACTATTATGTTAGATCCACTATGGACTGGACTCTCACACTATTATGTTAGATCCACTATGGACTGGACTCTCACAATATTATGTTAGATCCACTATGGACTGGACTCTCACTATTATGTTAGATCCACTATGGACTGGACTCTCACAATATTATGTTAGATCCACTATGGACTGGACTCTCACTATTATATTAGATCCACTATGGACTGGACTCTCACACTATTATGTTAGATCCACCATGGACTGGACTCTCACACTATTATGTTAGATCCACTATGGACTTGACTCTCAAACTATTATGTTAGATCCACTATGGACTTGACTCTCAAACTATTATGTTAGATCCACTATGGACTGGACTCTCACACTATTATGTTAGATCCACTATGGACTTGACTCTCAAACTATTATGTTAGATCCACTATGGACTGGACTCTCACTATTATGTTAGATCCACTATGGACTGGACTCTCACACTATTATGTTAGATCCACTATGGACTGGACTCTCACACTATTATGTTAGGTCCACTATGGACTGGACTCTCACACTATTATGTTAGATCCACTATGGACTGGACTTTCACTATTAAATTAGATCCACCATGGACTGGACTGTCACTATTATGTTAGATCCACTATGGACTGGACTCTCACTATTATGTTAGATCCACTATGGACTGGACTCTCACACTATTATGTTAGATCCACTATGGACTGGACTCTCACTATTATGTTAGATCCACTATGGACTGGACTCTCACAATATTATGTTAGATCCACTATGGACTGGACTCTCACAATATTATGTTAGATCCACTATGGACTGGACTCTCACTATTATATTAGATCCACTATGGACTGGACTCTCACTATTATGTTAGATCCCCTATGGACTGGACTCTCACAATATTATGTTAGATCCACTATGGACTGGACTCTCACAATATTATGTTAGATCCACTATGGACTGGACTCTCACTATTATATTAGATCCACTATGGACTGGACTCTCACTATTATGTTAGATCCACTATGGACTGGACTCTCACTATTATGTTAGATCCACTATGGACTGGACTCTCACTATTATGTTAGATCCACTATGGAATGGACTCTCACTATTATGTTAGATCCACTATGGAATGGACTCTCACTATTATGTTGGATCCACTATGGACTGGACTCACACTATTATGTTAGATCCACTATGGACTGGACTCTCACACTATTATGTTAGATCCACTATGGACTTGACTCTCAAACTATTATGTTAGATCCACTATGGACTGGACTCTCACACTATTATGTTAGATCCACTATGGACTGGACTCTCACACTATTATGTTAGGTCCACTATGGACTGGACTCTCACACTATTATGTTAGATCCACTATGGACTGGACTTTCACTATTAAATTAGATCCACCATGGACTGGACTGTCACTATTATGTTAGATCCACTATGGACTGGACTCTCACTATTATGTTAGATCCACTATGGACTGGAGTCTCACTATTATGTTAGATCCACTATGGACTGGACTCTCACTATTATTCTAGATCCACTATGGACTGGACTCTCACTATTATGTTAGATCCACTATGGACTGGACTCTCACACTATTATGTTAGATCCACTATGGACTGGACTCTCACTATTATGTTAGATCCACTATGGACTGGACTCTCACAATATTATGTTAGATCCACTATGGACTGGACTCTCACTATTATGTTAGATCCACTATGGACTGGACTCTCACAATATTATGTTAGATCCACTATGGACTGGACTCTCACTATTATATTAGATCCACTATGGACTGGACTCTCACTATTATGTTAGATCCCCTATGGACTGGACTCTCACAATATTATGTTAGATCCACTATGGACTGGACTCTCACAATATTATGTTAGATCCACTATGGACTGGACTCTCACTATTATATTAGATCCACTATGGACTGGACTCTCACTATTATGTTAGATCCACTATGGACTGGACTCTCACTATTATGTTAGATCCACTATGGAATGGACTCTCACTATTATGTTAGATCCACTATGGAATGGACTCTCACTATTATGTTGGATCCACTATGGACTGGACTCACACTATTATGTTAGATCCACTATGGACTGGACTCTCACTATCATGTTAGATCCACTATGGACTGAACTCTCACATTATTATGTTAGATCCACTATGGACTGGACTCTCACTATTATGTTAGATCCACTATGGATTGGATTCTCACACTATTATGTTAGATCCACTATGGACTGGACTCTCACACTATTATATTAGAGCCAATATGGACTGGACTCTCACTATTATGTTAGATCCACTATGGACTGGACTCTCACTATTAAGTTAGATCCACTATGGACTGGACTCTCACTATTATGTTAGATCCACTATGGACTGGACTCTCACTATTATGTTAGATCCACTATGGACTGGACTCTCACACTATTATGTTAGATCCACTATGGACTGGACTCTCACTATTATGTTAGATCCACTATGGACTGGACTCTCACACTATTATGTTAGATCCACTATGGACTGGACTCTCACAATATTATGTTAGATCCACTATGGACTGGACTCTCACTATTATGTTAGATCCACTATGGACTGGACTCTCACAATATTATGTTAGATCCACTATGGACTGGACTCTCACTATTATATTAGATCCACTATGGACTGGACTCTCACACTATTATGTTAGATCCACCATGGACTGGACTCTCACACTATTATGTTAGATCCACTATGGACTTGACTCTCAAACTATTATGTTAGATCCACTATGGACTTGACTCTCAAACTATTATGTTAGATCCACTATGGACTGGACTCTCACACTATTATGTTAGATCCACTATGGACTTGACTCTCAAACTATTATGTTAGATCCACTATGGACTGGACTCTCACTATTATGTTAGATCCACTATGGACTGGACTCTCACACTATTATGTTAGATCCACTATGGACTGGACTCTCACACTATTATGTTAGGTCCACTATGGACTGGACTCTCACACTATTATGTTAGATCCACTATGGACTGGACTTTCACTATTAAATTAGATCCACCATGGACTGGACTGTCACTATTATGTTAGATCCACTATGGACTGGACTCTCACTATTATGTTAGATCCACTATGGACTGGACTCTCACACTATTATGTTAGATCCACTATGGACTGGACTCTCACTATTATGTTAGATCCACTATGGACTGGACTCTCACAATATTATGTTAGATCCACTATGGACTGGACTCTCACAATATTATGTTAGATCCACTATGGACTGGACTCTCACTATTATATTAGATCCACTATGGACTGGACTCTCACTATTATGTTAGATCCCCTATGGACTGGACTCTCACAATATTATGTTAGATCCACTATGGACTGGACTCTCACAATATTATGTTAGATCCACTATGGACTGGACTCTCACTATTATATTAGATCCACTATGGACTGGACTCTCACTATTATGTTAGATCCACTATGGACTGGACTCTCACTATTATGTTAGATCCACTATGGACTGGACTCTCACTATTATGTTAGATCCACTATGGAATGGACTCTCACTATTATGTTAGATCCACTATGGAATGGACTCTCACTATTATGTTGGATCCACTATGGACTGGACTCACACTATTATGTTAGATCCACTATGGACTGGACTCTCACACTATTATGTTAGATCCACTATGGACTTGACTCTCAAACTATTATGTTAGATCCACTATGGACTGGACTCTCACACTATTATGTTAGATCCACTATGGACTGGACTCTCACACTATTATGTTAGGTCCACTATGGACTGGACTCTCACACTATTATGTTAGATCCACTATGGACTGGACTTTCACTATTAAATTAGATCCACCATGGACTGGACTGTCACTATTATGTTAGATCCACTATGGACTGGACTCTCACTATTATGTTAGATCCACTATGGACTGGAGTCTCACTATTATGTTAGATCCACTATGGACTGGACTCTCACTATTATTCTAGATCCACTATGGACTGGACTCTCACTATTATGTTAGATCCACTATGGACTGGACTCTCACACTATTATGTTAGATCCACTATGGACTGGACTCTCACTATTATGTTAGATCCACTATGGACTGGACTCTCACAATATTATGTTAGATCCACTATGGACTGGACTCTCACTATTATGTTAGATCCACTATGGACTGGACTCTCACAATATTATGTTAGATCCACTATGGACTGGACTCTCACTATTATATTAGATCCACTATGGACTGGACTCTCACTATTATGTTAGATCCCCTATGGACTGGACTCTCACAATATTATGTTAGATCCACTATGGACTGGACTCTCACAATATTATGTTAGATCCACTATGGACTGGACTCTCACTATTATATTAGATCCACTATGGACTGGACTCTCACTATTATGTTAGATCCACTATGGACTGGACTCTCACTATTATGTTAGATCCACTATGGAATGGACTCTCACTATTATGTTAGATCCACTATGGAATGGACTCTCACTATTATGTTGGATCCACTATGGACTGGACTCACACTATTATGTTAGATCCACTATGGACTGGACTCTCACTATCATGTTAGATCCACTATGGACTGAACTCTCACATTATTATGTTAGATCCACTATGGACTGGACTCTCACTATTATGTTAGATCCACTATGGATTGGATTCTCACACTATTATGTTAGATCCACTATGGACTGGACTCTCACACTATTATATTAGAGCCAATATGGACTGGACTCTCACTATTATGTTAGATCCACTATGGACTGGACTCTCACTATTAAGTTAGATCCACTATGGACTGGACTCTCACTATTATGTTAGATCCACTATGGACTGGACTCTCACTATTATGTTAGATCCACTATGGACTGGACTCTCACACTATTATGTTAGATCCACTAGGGACTGGACTCTCACAATATTATGTTAAATCCACTCCGCGTCCTTTGCACCGGTCGCCTTAGAGGCGGGGTCCCCACATCTGCAGTCCCTTCCAAGGTTTCTCATAGCCATCCCATTGGGTTGAGTTTTTCCTTGCCCTGATTTGGGATCTGAGACGAGGATCTCGCTGTGGCTTGTGCAGCCCTTTGAGACACTCGTGATCTAGGACTTTATAATTAAAGATTGATTGATTGATGGAATGTTACAAACATGTGTAGAATAAATATACATGTCAACATTTTTATCAACAAAGACTTGCGTCTTCCTGCGACACATATTCATTTGATGGTTATTAACTACCATGTTTCCTTGAATTGCCGCCAAGTATATAGTATGCGCCTGCTTAAAATTACTGCCGGGTCGAACTAGTTTCGCAAAATACTTTTTTTATTAGCACGTCTAGATTTTCCACCGGGTCAAACTCGTCACGTCACGAGTGACACTTCACCTGTCATCATTTTCAAAATGGAGGAGGCTGATTTCAATCATTTGAAATCAAATAAAGGGAAGAAATTTAAGAGCTATTCAGTAGGATTTAAGGTCCAAGCTATTGAATATGCTAAAAAGAACAGTAAGCAGCTATGTTTTATTAATATACCGTAGCTGCGTGTGTCAAATATGAGTCATTAAATGACTCCCGCCTCCTAGTGGTAGAGGGCGCTAGTGATCCTTCTTGCGACTACTCGGCTGCAGAAGAAGTGACAACAAGCAGGGATCGTTTATTTTTTCCTCTCGCTTGCACTTTTAACATGGAGGATTACATATCTAAAATAAAACAGTTTTCTAAACTGGACTTTCAATCGAAGCAGGAGGTAATAAAGGCAGATCTCCATCGAGACAGAGAGACTTTTAAAACTGAAGAAAGATAAGGAAGACTTCTATAAACAAGTTATTGATGCTTTTGATCAGAAGGAGCTGCGCATGGACTTCTTTTATAAGTAAAGGTAAGACCATAATAACGTTTTTTTTTTTATTAAATGTGTTTTTCATGAT
The DNA here is from genome assembly GCF_033978795.1 of Nerophis ophidion. Taxonomy (NCBI): domain Eukaryota; kingdom Metazoa; phylum Chordata; class Actinopteri; order Syngnathiformes; family Syngnathidae; genus Nerophis; species Nerophis ophidion. The sequence continues at coordinate 54,237,633 of NC_084624.1, forward strand.
GGTATCCTTACATCATTTTAATTTTCCTGAAGGAACTCTCCTGAAGGAATCAATAAAGTACTATCTATCTATCTATCTATCTATCTATCTATCTATCACACTCAAATTTATTAGCGCAGGCTTAATTTTACCGCATACCTTTGGTAAGTGCTGGAGTGAGAACCATTTTTAAATTGGCGGTTTAGCCCAGTTGGTAGAGTGGCCGTGCCAGCAACTTGAGGGTTGCAGGTTCAATTCCCGCTTCTGCCAACCTAGTCACTGCCGTTGTGTCCTTGGGCAAGACACTTTACCCACCTGCTCCCAGTGCCACCCACACTGGTTTGAATGTAACTTAGATATTGGGTTTCACTATGTAAAGCGTTTTGAGTCACTAGAGAAAAAGCGCTATATAAATATAATTCACTTCACTAATTAGCGCCCCGGCGGCAATTCAAGGAAATACCGTAATATAAACACTTACACCAGGTGTTGCCTTCATCATACGACTTTTCATTTTGCGGCTCTATTTTGGTATTACATGGCTCCTTCGACATATTTCGGGTAGCCGACCCCAGATGTGGGTGGTCTGTAGCTGGTGAAGACGTGCCTGGCAGCACACCGAGAGCGGCGCATGTTTGTGAAGGTGTACTTACGGTGAGGATTTAATATCATAGCATGTCTGCACACAGAAGGAGGAGGATCAAGTGGGACTGGAATATATTTAGCTGCTGGGTGTGGTGACGTGCTCGCCCCCGCTCTCTCTCTCTCTCTCTCTCTCTCTCTCTCTCTGCCAGATGTTCACATGGAGTCGCTCTGTCAGACAGGCAACGCCGCACCGCTGCATTATTCATGCACTGCCATGGAGATGGGGTGAGGCCGGGGTGGGGTGGGGTGGAAGTCCCGACCAGCACTTTGACGCGCTAAGAGGAAGGCGGCGGTAGGGCCGGCGGGCCCAGGGAGGGGAGGGCAGGGTTGGGTATGCGCCCCGCCCGCCTCCATCTGCTGGAGTGAGGCTGCGAGCATTGTTGCCGGTTTTGGCCGACACATTTCTCTCATTGTGTGCGCGCGATCTCGTGTTGTGTTCTTTTCACCTGCGAGCCTCCCTGCGGTGTGGAATTTACACACTCGCGGGGGGTGCAGGGGGGCATTCGTCTCCTTCACTTTGCAAGGCGTGCGATAAATACGTTTGTACGGTGACGCATGTGTCGAGTCGAGCGCCTGCTGGGGTCACATGCGTAATTAAATCGGCCCAATAGTCCCGAGGAGGTGACAGATGTGGTGGAAGCTTGTGTGTCCTCAAGTCACAAACAATAACAAACCATGCTAATATTTTCAACTCGTACTGTATTGCGCCAATGTTTCCTCAGTTATTGTTTGTCATGCACCCCCCCCCCCCCCCAGGCTTTATTTCCCACATGCCCCACGACACCTCAATACCCCCGTCCCAAGCAATAGGTCCATCTATTCCGCCTATAAAGCCGTCTGAAAGACTTCCATCGATGTTTTATATCCATTCTGTGAGAATATAATGTAGTTTATCCTGGGCATGATGTAAAAGTGCATCCGGCAGGGGAGGCTCCTCTATGGGGTCTTGGGGCACTAGGAGGTTAACCCCTTGTGGAGATGCAGAGCCGGCAGCCCGACAGCAAGGCAGGGCACGCCGTAGCCCGGCCCAAGATGGCGGCGAAGAGGCGTGGCCAGCAGTCCGACAGGTAGGCATTGCACGCCGTAGCCCGGCCCAAGATGGCAGCGAAGAGGCGTGGCCAGCAGTCCGACAGGTAGGCATTGCACGCCGTAGCCCGGCCAAAGATGGCGGCAAGAGGTGTCGCCGGCAGTCCGACAGCAAGGCAGGGCACGCCGTAGCCCGGCCCAAGATGGTGGCGAAGAGGGTTGGCCGGCAGTTGGACAGCGAGGCTGGGCACACCGTAGCCCGGCCCAAGATGGCGGCGAAGAGGCGTGGCCAGCATTCCGACAGGGAGGCATTGCACGCCGTAGCCTGGCCCAAGATGGTGGCGAAGAGGCGTGGCTGGCAGTCTGACAGCGAGGCTGGGCACGCCGTAACCTGGCCCAAGATGGTGGCGAGTAAGCGTGGCCGGCTTTCCGACAGCGAGCCAGGGCACATCGTAGCCCGGCCCAAGATGGCGGTGAGGAGGCGTGGGCGGCAGTCCGACAGCAAGGCAGGGCATGCCGGAGCCCGGCCCAAGATGGCGGCAAGGAGGCGTCGCCGGCAATCCGTCAGCAAGGCAGGGCACGCCATACAAGATGGCAGCGAGGAGGCGTGGCCTGCAGTCCGATAGCGGGGCAGGGCACGACGGAGATGGCGGCGAAGGGGAGATGGATGGACATAAATTAATGATGATAATAAAATGTAATGCTAAAATTAATAAGTTAGGATAAAATCACAGTGATTGATAATATGTCATATCATGGTTGACAACAATATGGTCCAGTTGATTAATTCATGTCTATTATTTACATTAAGATGATTCAAAAATAGATACATAGTTTTGTTGTGTTCATGTTTACTTTGAGGTTATTAACTGCTGCTATTGCAACTGTTGCTGCAATAGTACCACATAAAACCAGCAAAAAGTGCACAGCGAGTAATTCCTTTCATGCTGAGTGACGACCCCTATTCAGAGGGTCAATACGGAAAAAACTGAACACTATATAATTAATCATCGATTGATTGATTGATATTGTATTGGTTTTTGAAATAAAAACATCAAAATGGTTTTCGTCCTGGTCGTGGAACTGTGGACCAGCTCTATACTCTGGGCAGGGTTCTTGAGGGTGCATGGGAGTTTGCCCAACCAGTCTACATGTGCTTTGTGGACTTGGAGAAGGCATTGGACCGTGTCCCTCGGGAAGTCCTGTGGGGAGTGCTCAGAGAGTATGGGGTATGGGACTGTCTTATTGTGGCGGTCCACTCCCTGTATGATCAGTGCCAGAGCTTGGTCCGCATTGGCGGCAGTAAGTCGGACACATTTCCAGTGAGGGTTGGACTCCGCCAAGGCTGTCCTTTGTCACCCATTCTGTTCAGAACTTTTATGGACAGAATTTCTAGGCACAGTCAAGGCGTTGAGGGGTTCCAGTTTGGTGACCGCAGGATTAGGTCTCTGCTTTTTGCAGATGATGTGGTCCTGATGGCTTCATCTGACCGGGATCTTCAGCTCTCACTGGATCGGTTCGCAGCCGAGTGTGAAGCGACCGGAATGAGAATCAGCACCTCCAAGTCCGAGTCCAAGGTTCTCGCCCGGAAAAGGGTGGAATGCCATCTCCGGGTTGGGGAGGAGACCCTGCCCCAAGTGGAGGAGTTCAAGTACCTCGGAGTCTTGTTCACGAGTGGGGGAAGAGTGGATGGTGAGATCGACAGGCGGATCGGTGCGGCGTCTTCAGTAATGCGGACGTTGTACCGATCCGTTGTGGTGAAGAAGGAGCTGAGCCGGAAGGCAAAGCTCTCAATTTACCGGTCGATGTACGTTCCCATCCTCACCTATGGTCATGAGCTTTGGGTCATGACCGAAAGGATAAGATCACGGGTACAAGCGGCCCAAATGAGTTTGGGTCTCTCCCTTAGAGATAGGGTGAGAAGCTCTGCCATCCGGGAGGAACTCAAAGTAAAGCCGCTGCTCCTCCACATGGAGAGGAGCCAGATGAGGTGGTTCGGGCATCTGGTCAGGGAGGTGTTTAGGGCACGTCCAGCTAGTAGGAGACCACGGGGAAGACCCAGGACACGTTGGGAAGACTATGTCTCCCTGCTGGCCTGGGAACGCCTCGGGATCCCCCGGGAAGATCTAGACGAAGTGGCTGGGGAGAGGGAAGTCTGGGCTTCCCTGCTTAGGCTGCTGCCCCCGCGACCCGACCTCGGATAAGTGGAAGATGATGGATGGATGGATGAACATCAAAATGGCCCCTGCTTGCTTTGATTTTTCAGTGTGCGGCCTTCAATCAAAAATGTTTGGACACCCCTGGCCTAACCTTTGCCCATTTTCTTCCCCAGCCGAGCGTCCTAAAAGCACCAAACAGGATTAAACTAACGATGCATCTGAACGGAATGAGTTGTAATGCTAGTGCGATTCCACAGAAGGTCCCCCTCTCACCTCCATGTTGCTCGGAGGTGTGAGGTGAGCACCTTCCGCCGCAGACAGTTTCTACCTAACGTTTGACGCGAGATTGGCCGACGGCTGACCGTCGAAGCTGGCCGTCCCGCGGCGTGCGCTAATCCCACTCGTAGCATGTGCGAGCACATCTCGTGAAGACAATCCCATTGATCCTTTCCCCGTGGCGGTTAGAGTTGGCAGCGACGTCGAGTGCGGTCCCTCCGAGCTCACGGAATCGATTGCAAAGTGATACGGGGCACAAATGGTCAAACAGAGGCTCTGTGTTGGCACGTTGAGTCTCTGACCCGTTGTGGAGAACACGCACGCATCATGTTCCCCTCGACTCCATCACCAGACATCGTTCGCAACACGACACTGTGTGTGTGTTCACAACATTGACACACACACACTTCATCCATCTTCTTTCGTCATTTTACCAAGACATGTCGCACCATTGCATATTTTTCAACTGACCGTTTGTGTATCACGTTTTTTTTGGATCCTCAAAAAATACAAACCCCATTTTCAAATGAGTTGGGAAATTGTGTTAGATGTAAATATAAACAGAATACAATGATTTGCAAATCCTTTTCAACCCATATTCAGTTGAATGCACTACAAAGACAACATATTTGATGTTCAAACTCATAAACTTTATTTTTTTTTGCAAATAATAATTAACTTAGAATTTCATGGCTGCAACACGTGCCAAAGTAGTTGGGAAAGGGCATGTTCACCACTGTGTTACATCACCTTTTCTTTTAAAAACACTCAATAAACGTTTGGGAACTGAGGAAACTAATTGTTGAAACTTTGAAAGTGGAATTCTTTCCCATTCCTGTTTTATGTAGAGCTTCAGTCGTTCAACAGTCTGGGGTCTCCGCTGTCGTATTTTACGCTTCATATTACGCCACACATTTTCCATGGGAGACAGGTCTGGACTCCAGGGCAGGCCAGGAAAGTACCCACACTCTTTTTTTGCAAAGCCATGCTGTTGTAACACGTGCTGAATGTGGCTTGGCACTGTCTTGCTGAAATAAGCAGGGGCGTCCATGAAAAAGATGGCGCTTAGATGCAGTGTTAATTTTATTGACGAAAAATTATCATCATAGTTATCGTCAACGACCTTTTTTTTCTGACTAAAACGAGACAATAACTAAATAAATAATAATTTACGTGGACTAAGACGATGACGAGGTGTATTGAACATATTCGTCAAGGAATAAAAACGAGACGGAAATTTCTGCCAGAGACGAGATCCAATCGGAACTCATTTTGTTAGGAAGAGGCGGGAGGAGTTGGGAAGAGAACCAATCGTCATTTCACCAAGACATGTTGCACCATTGCATATTTTTCAACTGACCGTTTGAGTATCACGTTTTTTTTGGATCCTCAAAAAATACAAACCCCATTTTCAAATGAGTTGGGAAATTGTGTTAGATGTAAATATAAACAGAATACAATGATTTGCAAATCCTTTTCAACCCATATTCAGTTGAATGCACTACAAAGACAATATATTTGATGTTCAAACTCATAAACTTTATTTTTTTTTGCAAATAATAATTAACTTAGAATTTCATGGCTGCAACACGTGCCAAAGTAGTTGGGAAAGGGCATGTTCACCACTGTGTTACATCACCTTTTCTTTTAAAAACACTCAATAAACGTTTGGGAACTGAGGAAACTAATTGTTGAAACTTTGAAAGTGGAATTCTTTCCCATTCCTGTTTTATGTAGAGCTTCAGTCGTTCAACAGTCTGGGGTCTCCGCTGTCGTATTTTACGCTTCATATTACGCCACACATTTTCCATGGGAGACAGGTCTGGACTCCAGGGCAGGCCAGGAAAGTACCCACACTCTTTTTTTGCAAAGCCATGCTGTTGTAACACGTGCTGAATGTGGCTTGGCACTGTCTTGCTGAAATAAGCAGGGGCGTCCATGAAAAAGATGGCGCTTAGATGCAGTGTTAATTTTATTGACGAAAAATTATCATCATAGTTATCGTCAACGACCTTTTTTTTCTGACTAAAACGAGACAATAACTAAATAAATAATAATTTACGTGGACTAAGACGATGACGAGGTGTATTGAACATATTCGTCAAGGAATAAAAACGAGACGGAAATTTCTGCCAGAGACGAGATCCAATCGGAACTCATTTTGTTAGGAAGAGGCGGGAGGAGTTGGGAAGAGAACCAATCGTCATTTCACCAAGACATGTTGCACCATTGCATATTTTTCAACTGACCGTTTGAGTATCACGTTTTTTTTGGATCCTCAAAAAATACAAACCCCGTTTCCAAATGAGTTGGGAAATTGTGTTAGATGTAAATATAAACAGAATACAATGATTTGCAAATCCTTTTCAAGCCATATTCAGTTGAATATGCTACAAAGACAACATATTTCATGTTCAAACTCATAAACTTTTTTTTTTTTTTTAGCAAATAATAATTAACTTAGAATTTCATGGCTGCAACAGGTGCCAAAGTAGTTAGGAAAGGGCATGTTCACCACTGTGTTACATCACCTTTTCTTTTAACAACACTCAATAAACGTTTGGGAACTGAAGAAACTAATTGTTGAAGCTTTGAAAGTGGAATTCTTTCCCATTCTTGTTTTATGTAGAGCTTCAGTCCTTCAACAGTCCGGGGTCTCCGCTGTCGTATTTTACGCTTCATAATGCGCCACACATTTTCCATGGGAGACAGGTCTGGACTGCAGGCGGGCCAGGAAAGTACCCGCACTCTTTTTTTGCAAAGCCATGCTGTTGTAACACGTGCTGAATGTGGCTTGGCATTGTCTTGCTGAAATAAGCAGGGGCGTCCATGAAAAAAGATGGCGCTTAGATGCAGTGTTAATTTTGTTGACGACAAATTTTCATCATAGTTATCGTCCACGACCTTTTTTTTCCTGACTAAAACGAGACAATAACAAAATAAAAAATAATTTAGGTGGACTAAGACGATGACGAGGTGTATTGACATATTCGTCAATGAATAAAACCGAGACGGAAATTTCTGCCAGAGACAAGATCCAATCGGAACTCATTTTGTTAGGAAAAGGCGGGAGGAGTTGGGAAGAGAACCAATCAGAGCGACGTGGTAAGGAAGTTACGTAAACGTAGTTTGCGTTTGAGAAGACAACGCCGGGGAGGAAGAGGAGAGAGGACATATGGGGACATTTTATATTTGACGTCAAAGATAACAAGACGCAGTGTAAGAAATGCAGCACGAGGAATACGGGGAAAACCACAACAAACTTGAAGCGACATTTACAGTCGAATCACCCACAGGTAAGCATTTTCCACAACATACAACTCACTCGACGTTATCCCGTTTATTACACGGCTTACTCGTGAAATACTAAATTTGTGACATGATTTTCATCAAAATACGACCTTTATCGGTGATTTTTCCGCTGTTTTGCTTTGACTTTCAGAAATTGAAGGGAAAGTTTACATATTACCCTTTAGTCGACTAAATCTACTGTAGTTTTCGTCGACTATAATCGTATGATATTTCGTCAACTAAAACTAAAACAATTTAAATAACTAAATTATGACTAAAACAAAATTACATTTTAGTCAAAAGACTATTACTAAAACTAAATCAAATTTTGCTGTCAAAATTAACACTGCTTAGATGGCAGCATATGTTGTTTCAAAAGCTGTATGTACCTTTCAGCACTAATGGTGCCTTCACAGATGTGTAAGTTACCCATGCCTTGGGCACTAATATTTCCAAAAACAATTTGAAATGTGGACTCGTCAGACCACAGAACACTTTTCCACTTTGCATCAGTCCATCTTAGATGATCTCGGGCCCAGAGAAGCCGGCGGCATTTCTGGATGTTGTTGATAAATGGCGTTTGCTTTGCATAGTAGAGCTGTAACTTGCACTTAAAGATGTAGCGACAAACTGTATTTAGTGACAGTGGTTTTCTGAAGTGTTTCTGAGCCCAAGTGGTGATATCCTTTAGATATTGATGTCGTTTTTGGTTCAATCTAAAGCTATGAACATGAGTTGAGGGATGAAAGGCTGAACGTCTTTTAAGACAAACTACATAGATGGCACCGATTGTATGCCCTGAGAAAACGTGTTTTGTGGTATCACCTTGGCTCTACTTGTAAAAATAGAAAGTATTTCTAGTACCACTGCTCGTTGCTCATTGGTTTGACATCATTGTAAAGTTTTGTGCTGCCCTGAGTCTCCTCTTGGATAAAACATGTGTGGAGTTGAATGTTCTAATTTTTTAGGTCATTGTCTTCTAAGGGCGATCGATCGAAACTGGACTCTTCAGTTTGTCTTAGACGATTAGGTTAGCCAGATCCAGCCGGGTGATCTAGTCCGGTCTAAGCTCTTAGACTAGATCTGACCAATCTACAGCTTTGGACATGAATTGATGGATAAAAGGCCAAAGGTCTTTCAAGACAAACTAAATTGTTAGCGTTGTTTTTATGCCCTGAGAAAAGGTGTTTTGTGGTATCACCTTGACTCTACTTGTAAAAATAGAAAGTATTTCTAGTTCCACTGCTAATTGCTCATTGCTTAGACATCATTGTAAAATGTTGTGCTGCCCTGAGTCTCCTCTTGGATAAAACATGTGTGGAGTCAATGAATGTTCTCATTTATTAGTTCATTGTCTTCTAAGGGCGATCGATCGAAACTGGACTCTTCAGTTTGTCTTAAAAGAGTTGGTTAGTCAGATCCAGCCTGGTGATCTAGTCTGGTCTAAGATCTTAGACTAGTTCCGACCGATCTAAAGCTATGAACATGACTTAATGGATGAAAGGCCAAACAAACGTCTGTTAAGACAAACTACATAGTTGGCACTGATTGTATGGCCTGAGAAAAGGTGTTTTGTGGTAATACCTAGGCTGTCCTGGTAAAAATAGATGATATTTCTAGTACCACTGCTCGTTGCTCATTGGTTGGACTTTATTGTAACATTTTGTGTTGCCCTGAGTCTCCTCTTGGATAAAACATGTGTGGAGTCGATGAATGTTCTCATTTATTAGTTCATTGTCTTCTAAGGGCGATCGATCGAAACTGGACTCTTCAGTTTGTCTTAAAAGATTCGGTTAGTCAGATCCAGCCTGGTAATCTAGTCTGGTCTAAGATCTTAGACTAGTTCCGACCGATCTAAAGCTATGAACATGACTTAATGGATGAAAGGCCAAACAAACGTCTGTTAAGACAAACTAAATAGTTGGCACTGATTGTATGCCCTGAGAAAAGGTGTTTTGTGGTAATACCTAGGCTGTCCTGGTAAAAATAGGTGGTATTTCTAGTACTACTGCTCGTTGCTCATTGGTTGGACTTAATCGGAACGTTTTGTGTTGCCCTGAGTCTCCACTTGGATACAACATGTCTGGAGTCGATGAATGTTCTCATTTATTAGGTCATTGTCTTCCAAGGGCGATCGATCGAAACTGGACTCTACAGTTTGTCTTAGACCATTAGGTTAGTCAGATCTGGCCGGGGGATCTAGTCTAGTCTAAGCTCTTAGACTAGATCCGACCAATCTATAGCTTTGGACATGAATTGATGGATAAAAGGCCTAAGGTCTTTCAAGACAAACTAAATAGTTAGCACCGATTTTATGCCCTGAGAAAAGGTGTTTTGTGGTATCACCTTGGCTCTACTTGTAAAAATAGAAATTCTTTCTAGTTCCACTGCTCATTGCTCATTGGTTTGACATCCTTGTAAAATGTTGTGCTGCCCTGAGTCTCCTCTTGGATAAAACATGTGTGGAGTCAATGAATGTTCTCATTTATTAGTTCATTGTCTTCAAAGGGCGATCGATCGAAACGGGACTGCCCAATTTGTCTTAGATTCGGTCAGTTAGATCCAGCCTGGTGATCTAGTCTGGTCCAAGCTCTTAGACTAGATCCGACCAATCTAAAGCTATGAACACGAATTGATGGATGAAAGGCCAAACGTCTTTTAAGACAAACTAAATAGTTGGCATGGATTTAATACCCTGAGAAAACGTGTACGTGTAAAAATAGATAATATTTCTAGTACCACTGCTCGTAGCTCATTGGTTAGACATCATTGTAACGTGTTGTGTTGCCCTGAGTCTCCTCTTGGATAAAATTGTTCTCTTTGGTCATGTGTGGGTTTTTTTTTTTACAGTTTTTGCTTTTGTGCTTTTGAAGTGGAAAATTCGAGGTGGAAATGTCAACCCGAATCTAGTAGTTTCTTTCTTTCGATCCCCAGAAATCCTCCTTTGATCAAAGACCAAACTACAGGCACACAATTGTTACTTACGCCGCCTGTCTAGGAATGGGAAGCGACTGTAATGCGATATGAAATGATTTATGAAAGTGGCTCAGAGGAGAGCAGGGCAATGAAAATGCCATCCTCCTGAAAATCTAATAAGCTTCCTGTGCGTTCGAGGCGTCGGCATGTACAGGAAGCCTTTTGTGGGATGATCATGTATTAAACAGACTTCCAACCCCCACCGTTCCTCAAATATTCATGGCAGAGGGATTTACTCATTAATCTTTCATTATCTTCTATCTGGGTGTTTTGCATACATCAGGAGCTTCCACGTCTTTATTGGTAAAACTCTCACCTTCCTGCACGTTGACTTCTTTGATTGAACCTCAGAGGCACCAATATGGCGACCGCGGAAGTCCATTCAAGCGCCTTCTGAGGCATTATTGAAGGAAGTTAGCGGCACACTAACAAGCCTCTGGAATGTATCGGACATACTCGCTTCCAGTTGTGTTTAGTCAGTGGACTGATACAGCTGTGATAGAGGTTAAGCAATGAGTGTTCATAAGAACTTTGATAAGGTCTGAGCGGCGGAAAGCATGAAACTGCACAATCTTGACTGGGACAAATAAAAGCGACGCATGAAAGCCGCATACATTTGCATTGTCGTCACATTTCATGAGACGCTCTTCATGCTGCATGCAAGACGACCATCAGCCAGCCTGGTTGACCCTAATTGATCTTATGGTGTATTATTAGCTCCTAACTGTGGCAAACTTTAGTTTTACTTTGCTGACTCTGGGAAACATTAATCCCGCCTTAATCCACGCATTTGATGAATTCAAGTGGAACTTTTCAACGGTTGAACAGATAAATGTGGTAAAAATAAACATCAAAAAGTTGCAAACACTAATGACATTTATTAAACAGTCAAGAAGCAAGGAATCAGGCAGAGACAGTAACATTTTGGTCAATTCAGGAGAGACTTTTTTTCAAGCTGTACTCTAGTTACAGATCCAAACTACGCTCTAAAGTACAGTCCACATGCGTCTTTTGCCCTGTCTCTGCTCTGTCTGGGTCGCGCTACTCGATGTTCAACCCTGGCGGTCAGCAGGCCAAGTTTGGACACAACACTGATACGAGACGGCTTGCAATCTTTTGGATTGCCAGCTTTGCACAGATAGAAAAATAAAAATTCAGCACAATTGATAATAACTCAAACACTGATGACATCTATTAAACAGACGAGAAGCAAGGAATCATGCAGAACAGAGTTAAATTTTGCTCAATTGAGGAGAGATGTTTTTGGGCTGTACTCTTGTTACAGATCCAGCTTATGCTCTAAAGTCCAGCCCACATGTTTCCTCTATTTATTTGGGAGGTCCCTGTTTACATCACTGAAGCTGCCGCTAAAGGAAAGGGTTAATCTCAGCAGCCCCAATATATGACTATTCAAGAAATGCAAATGAGTTGACACTGGTGATATAACCCTGTCTCTGCTCTGTCTGAGTCACGCTACTCGATGTTCGGCCTTGGCGGTCAGCAGGCCAAGTCTGGACACAACACTGATACGAGACGACTTGCAATCTTTTGGCTTTCCAGCTTTGCACAGATAGAAAAATACAACTTCAGCACAATTGATAATAACTCAAACACTGATGACATCTACAAAACAGACAAGAAGCAAGGAATCATGCAGAGACAGTTAACATACGGTTTCTTAACGACCTATTGCAAAGAATTTAGAGATTTCACCATCTACGCTCCGTAATATCATATAAAGCTTCAGAGAATCTGGAAAAAATTACTGTAAATAAGTGATGATATTACGGACCTTTGATCCTTCAGGCGGTCTTCCATCAAAAAGTGGCATCCGCGTGTAAAGGATATCACCACATGGGCTCAGGAACACCACTATCAGTAACTACAGTTCGTCTCGTCTTGGACACGATTTGCTACATGTTTTTTCTTGCAAATGTTTTGAAATTGAAAGCCAAAACATAATCATGTGGAGCTTAGTTGACAGCATTTTGCTGCCCATAGTCACCTTTTGGATCAAATTTGCCACATTCCATTCTTTGTTGCCAATTTAATTGCAACTATTGTAAGGAAAACCAGCCCAAACCATCGCAAATGGACTCGGACTAATACTTTTTCGCAGCCCTTAGTCTCCTGTTGGATGTAATGTTCTACATGACCATTTTTCTTGGGTTTTGCTTTTGAAACTATTTAAAAAATAAAAATCTAAAACCAAGTCAAGTGGCGCTTATCTGATAATTTTCTGTAGCCCTCAGTCTCCTCTCAGATAAAATTTGCCACATTCCACTCTTTTTTGCCAATTTACTTGCAACTATTTTAAAGGAAAACAAACCAAAAGCAAGGCAAGTGGATTCGGACTGATACTTTTTCGCAGCCCTTAGTCTCCTATTAAATGTAATATTCTACTTGTCCCTTTTTCTTGGGTTTTGCTTTTGAAAAGCATTTAATTTAAAAGTCCATCCATCCATCCATTTTCTACCGCTCGTCCCGTTCGGGGTCGCGGGGGTGTTGGAGTCCATCTCAGCTGAATTAGAGCGGAAGGCGGCGTATACCCTGGACAAGTCAAAATCCGAAACCAAGGCAGGTGGCGCTTATCTGATCATTTTCTGTAGCCCTCAGTCCCCTCTTGGATAAAATTAGCCACAGTCCTCTCTTTTTTGCCAATTTACTTGCAACTATTTTAAAGGAAAACAAACCAAAACTAAGGCAAGTGGACTTGGACAGATACTTTTTCGCAGCCCTGAGTCTCCTGTTGGATGTAATGTTCTACATGCCCCATTTTCTTGGGTTTTGCTTTAGCAAAACTATTTCAAAGTAAAAATCGAAAACCAAGGCAAGGGGCGCTTCTCTGATCATTTTCTGTAGCCTTCAGTCGCCTTTTGGATACAATTTGCCACATTCCATTCCAATCTATTTTAAATGAAAAAAGCTAAACCTAAGGCAAGTGGACTCGGACTGATACTTTTTCGCAGCCCTTAGTCTCCTGTTGGACGTATTGTTCTACAAAGTACATGCCCATTTTTCTTCGGTTTTGCCTTTGAAACTATTTAAAAGTAAAAATCCAAAACCAATGCAAGTGGCACTTATCTGATCATTTTCTGCAGCCCTTAGTCTCCTCTTGGATAAAATTTGCCACATTCCTTTCTTTTTTGCCAATTTACTTGCAAATATTTCAAAGGAAAATAAGCCAAAACTAAGGCAAGTGGACTCGGACTGATACTTTTTTGCAGCCCTTAGTCTCCTGTTAAATGTCATGTTCTACTTGCCCCTTTTTCTTGGGTTTTGCTTTTGAAACTATTAAAAAGTAAAAATCCAAAACCAAGGCAAGTGGCACTTATCTGATAATTTTCTTTAGCCCTCAGTCTCCTCTTAGATAAAATATGCCACATTCCACTCTTTTTTTGCCAGTTTACTTGAAACTATTTTAAAGGAAAATAAGCCAAAACTAAGGAAAGTGGACTCAGACTGATACTTTTTCGCAGCCCTTAGTCTCCTGTTGGACGTATTGTTCTACAAAGTATATGCCCATTTTTCTCCGGTTTTGCCTTTGAAACTATTTAAAAGTAAAAATCCAAAACCAATGCAAGTGGCGCTTATCTGATCATTTTCTGCAGCCCTTAGTCTCCTCTTGGATAAAATTTGCCACATTCCTTTCTTTTTTGCCAATTTACTTGCAACTATTTCAAAGGAAAAGAAGCCAAAACTAAGGCAAGTGGACTCGGACTGATACTTTTTTGCAGCCCTTAGTCTTCTGTTGGATGTAATGTTCTACTTGCCCCTTTTTCTTGGGTTTTGCTTTTGAAACTATTAAAAAGTAAAAATCCAAAACCAAAGAATGTGGCGCTTATTTGATCAGTCTCTGTAGCCCTCAGTCTCCTCTTGGATAAAATGTGTCACATTCCACTATTTTTTGCCAATTTACCTGCAACTATTTTAAAGGAAAAGAAGCCAAAACTAAGGCAAGTGGACTCGGACTGATATGTTTTTGCAGCCCTTAGTCTCCTTCCATCCATCCATTCTCTACCGCTTATTCCCTTTGGGGTCGCGGGGGGCGCTGGTGCCTATCTCAGCTACAATCGGGCTGAAGGCGGGATACACCCTGGACAAGTCAAAATCCAAAACCAAGGCAAGTGGCGCTTATCTGATCATTTTCTGTAGCCCTCAGTCTCATCAGAGGAAATTTGCAATAAGCAACTTTCTTTAGTTTTTCCTCGTGACTATTTGGAAAAACGTAAGCAAAAACATAGTCAGGTGGTGGTAAGCAGATACTTTTCTGCTGCCCTCAGTCTCATCTCGGATAAAATTTGGCACATGCCACTTTTGTATTTGTTCTCGTTACTCCAAGTATGTTGCGTTTTTGCCTTTTTCTGTGCCTGAACTGAACACAAGAAAAAGTGTCCTTTCATGTGCTGCAAAGTCTGTGTGGTTTGCTGGTTAATCTCGGACGGGATTAACTTCCCTGCATGGCCGTCCTTCATGGCTGCACACGATTTCAGCTGCAAATGTCAAGGACGTGGGATACTAATGAAGTGGTCCACAACTGTTGCATGCAAAAAACTGTTTGGAGCAGGGGTCACCAACGCGGGGCCCGTAAGGACCAGATGAGTCGCCCGCTGGCCTGTTCTAAAAATAGCTCAAATAGCAGCACTTACCAGTGAGCTGCCTCTATTTTTTAAATTGTATTTATTTACTAGCAAGCTGGTCTCGCTTTGCTCGACATTTTTAATTCTAAGAGAGACAAAACTCAAATAGAATTTGAATATCCAAGAAAATATTTTAAAGACTTGGTCTTCACTTGTTTGAATCAATTCATTTATGTTTTTACTTTGCTTTTTATAACTTTCAGAAAGACAATTTTGGAGAAAAAATACAACCTGTAAAATGATTTTAGGATTTTTAAACACATATACCTTTTTACCTTTTAAATTCCTTCCTCTTCTTTCCTGGCAATTTAAATCAATGTTCAAGTAAATTTATTTGTTTTATTGTAAAGAATAATAAATACATTTTAATTTAATTCTTCATTTAAGCTTCTGTTTTTTCAACGAAGAATATTTGTGAAATATTTATTCAAACTTATTATGATTAAAATTCAAAAAAATTATTCTGGCAAATCTAGAAAATCTGTAGAATCAAATTTTAATCTCATTTCAAAGTCTTTTGAATTACTTTTAAAATTTTTGTTCTGGAAAATCTAGAAGAAATAAGGATTTGTCTTTGTTAGAAATATAGCTTGGTCCAATTTGTTATATATTCTAACAAAGTGCAGATTGGATTTTAACTTATTGAAACATGTCATTAAAATTCTAAAAATAATCTTAATCAGGAAAAATTACTAAAGATGTTCCATAAATTATTTTTAAATTTTTTTCAAAAATATTCAAATTAGCTAGTTTTTCGCTTCTTTTTTTATTTAAGAATTTAAGAATTTTAAATTTTAAAAGTTGAAATTGAAGATAAACTATGTTTCAAAATTTAATTGTCATTTTTGCCCGTTTTCTCCTCTTTTAAACCGTTCAATTAAGTGTTGTTTTCATCATTTATTCTCTACAAAAAACCTTCCGTAAAAGGAAAAAAATGTACGACGGAATGACAGACAGAAATACTCATTATTTTATATATATATATATATATATATATATAGATTTATTTATTAAAGGTAAATTGAGCAAATTGACTATTTCTGGCAATTTATTTAAGTGTGTATCAAACTGGTAGCCCTTCGCATTAATCAGTACTGTTGGATTTGGTTGTCTTTTTATTTCCAAGTCAGATTTTAGAACAGCTAATGTGTGAGCCTTTTACATAGACCTTGAATTTGGAATGTAGGAATGAAGCCATAACAATCTGTTATCTCAACTGTCCGAGGTAGGGAGGAGAAGAAGAGGGGCGGGTGAGAGTTAGTCAGGGGGGAGAAACTGCCATTTTAGGATTAGATCAATTTGGGCCGTGCATTGAACTGTTGTATCTAGATTGATCTCCCAAAGCACTTTGGATAGAAAATATCCAAATGAGCAACCTCTGTCTCTGATTGATTTTAAAAACCAGCTTATGTGTCATAAAAAAAAAACCTGGGGGGCATTGACCGAAAGGAGAACAGGTCCAAACGCAACAGTACCCAAGAAGTAGACCTTGGTTTCAAAAAGGTTGGTGACCCCTGCTTTGGAGTGTTATGATCCGCCACCCGGATCATATATGGTTTTGGGTTTTGAGTCTTTTTGTGTTTCTTGAGGCTTCACGGTGGAAGAGGGGTTAGTGCGTCTGCCTCACAATACGAAGGTCCTGCAGTCCTGGGTTCAAATCCAGGCTCGGGATCTTTCTGTGTGGAGTTTGCATGTTCTCCCCGTGACTGCGTGGGTTCCCTCCGGGTACTCCGGCTTCCTCCCACCTCCAAAGACATGCACCTGGGGATAGGTTGATTGGCAACACTAAATGGTCCCTAGTGTGTGAATGTTGTCTGTCTATCTGTGTTGGCCCTGCGATGAGGTGGCGACTTGTCCAGGGTGTACCCTGCCTTCCGCCCGATTGTAGCTGAGATAGGCGCCAGCGCCCCCCGCGACCCCAAAAGGGAATAAGCGGTAGAAAATGGATGGCTGGATGTGTTTCTTGATTATTTTTGGACTCTTCCGATTCCTGGTTTGAGCACTTTTTTGTTTTGTCCGGTTACCTTGGTTTCACATTCGTCCCACCTGCTCTTGTTTTTACGCACACCTGGGTTTGATTGATTGCTTGAGTATTTAAGCCTGCTCTCGACATCAGTTCTTCCTGGATGGTTTGTTTGTTCCACTTAACATACATGTTGGTATGTCTTTGATGTCTTTTCTAGTGCTAAGTCTCGCCTTAGCTTCTCGTGCTAACACATTTTCTTTGCCTGTTTTGCACCAGTGTTCTTTTATTTTTGTATTAAATCAAGTCTTACCTGCAATCCCTGCCTGTCTTGGTCCTCGTGCATCCTTGGGGTGACAACGCGCAAACAAAATGCGTCACCAACGTGTCACTCGGCTTGCTTAGGAGAGCTAAACCGGACATATGTTGCTGACAGAAAGAATATTGTCAAACTTCTAAAAAATCAAGCTCTCATTAAAAAGTTAGCATTCCCAAGATGTTTTGACTTGCTATTTTTGGTGGGTGTGAATTGTAAAAAAAATAAAATAAATCAAGTTTGTTAAGGTCAGCGGGTGACCGACTGCCTCTCTGGCTTCCCACAACTGCCTCCGCCGCCGTTAAAGCCGCTCTGTGATCCCGCTTCTTAGTGAGGGCGACCACAAGAGGTGGGAGATGACCTTGTGGGCACCGTGCCAGGGCCTGGACACTATTTACTGTATATAGTCTTCCTACTTCTTAGTAATAGTCACACGCCCACACGGGACCAAAAAACGAGGACAAAAAAGCAATCCTAATGAGAACAAAATAAGAACTAAATAACATCACAGCACAATTAGAGCGATGCGCCAACCTGACAACTTTATTATTCTGCTCGTCATTTCCACAACTTATGGACTTTGTGTTCCCAGCTAGTGCAACAATATTTGAATGTTTCCCTCAATGAACCGTAGCTACCTAACACCGGCAGCACTCGTGCATCCCTGACAATGATTGCTACACCACCAGCACCACGCTTGACGGTAGACAAGAGACAATTATATGTTTACCAACTTGTGTTGCCACCTATTTAGAAAATACAATGTTTCTCCGAATGAACCGCAGCTCCCCAGCGCCGGCAGCACTCGAACAGCACCGGACCATGACACCATTGCCATGCTCGACTGTAAAAAAGGCACAATTATCCTGCTACCAACTTGTGTTGCCAGCTAATTAAACAATATCTAAATGTTACCCTCAATGAACCGTAGCTCCCTAACACCGGCAGCACTCGTGCATCCCTGACAATGATTGCTACACCACCAGAGCCACGTTTGACGGTAGACAAGAGACAATTATCTGTTTACCAACTTGTGTTCCCAACTGTTTAGACCATGGGTGTCAAACTCTGGCCGCGGGCCAAATCTGGCCCACCGTGTAATTTAATTTGGCCCTTGAGGCAATATCCATTTAGCATTAGAGCTGGCCCGCCGGTGTTATACAGCGTCTATGCCGCTGTAACACCGCATTCACCGCTAATACTCATACTTGCCAACCCTCCTAATTTTCCCGGTAGACTCCCGAAGTTCAGTGCCCCTCCCGAAAATCTCCCGGGGCAACCATTCTCCCAAATTTCTACTGATTTCCACCTGGACAACTATATTGGGGGCGTGCACTTAAGGCACTGCCTTTAGCGTTCTCTACAACCTGTCGTCACCTCCCCTTTTCCTCCATACTAACAGCGTGTCACATAATATTTGTGCCTTTAACGCACACACACAAGTGAATGCAAGGCATACTTGGTCAACAGTCATACAGGTCACACTGAGGGTGGCCATATAAACAACTTTAGCACTGTTACAAATATGCACCACACTGTGAACCCACGCCAAACAAGAATGACAAACACATTTCAGGTGAACATCCGCACCGCAACACAACAGAACAAATACCCAGAATCCCTTGCAGCACTAACTCTTCCAGGAAACTTCCAGCAAACTGATCAATAATTAACGTTTTATTCATGCATTTTCTCTTGCTACTTCAAGGCTTGAATGTTTGGTTCATTCATTATTGTTATTTTATTTTCAAATGTATTATTAGCCTGTGGAAAAAATGTGATATTTACCTCAGAAGATTGCAAATAGAAAAAAAGGCATAACATTTTTATTAAAATTGTATTTGATATGCCATTGATATTGTTTTAATTATTATTATTAGTATTATTTGAAACTGGATTTTGCATGTCACTAAAGTTATATAAGCCTTGCTTGTTCAATATTTAATGCAAAACTTGTTTGGGTCCCTATTAAAAGGTTAATTGGTTCCGTTTAAAAATTTGGCCCACTCTGTATTTAAGTCTGACACCCCTGCTTTAGACAATACAATGTTTCTCTGAATGAACCGCAGCTCCCCAGCGCCGGCAGCACTCGAGCATCACCGGACAACGCCCCCCCCCCCCACCACCACCACCACCATGCTCGACTGTTTAAAAAAAAAAAACAAGGCACAATTATCTTGCTATCAATTTGTGTTGCCTGCTAGGTAAACAATATTTGAATGTTTCCCTCGATTAACCGTAGTTCCCTTACACCGGCAGCACTCGTGCATCCCTGACAATGATTGCTACACCACCAGTGCCACGCTTGACGGTAGACAAGAGAAGATTAACTCTCTTGTATTGTTTGGACAAAAAGATGTTTCTCTGAGTGAACCGCAGCTCTCCAGCACCTGGCAGCACTCGAGCATCACCTGACCCTGACACCCCCACCATGTCCGACTGTAAAAAAAAAAGCACAATTATCCTGCTACCAACTTGTGTTGCCAGCTAGTTAAACAATATTCAAATGTTACCCTCAATGAACCGTAGCTCCCTTACACCGCCAGCACTCGTGCATCCCTGACAATGATGCTTCACCACCAGCACCACGCTTGACGGTAAACAAGACACAATTATCTTTTTACCAACTTGTTTTGCTAACTGTTTAAACAATGTGATGTTTCTCTGAATGAACCACAGCTCCCCAGCGCCGGCAGCACTCGACCATGACACACCCACCATGCATGACTGAAAAAAAAAATAGAAGAACAGTTATCCTGCTACCAACGTGTGTTGCCAACTAGGTATACAATATTTAAATTTTTCCCTCAATGAACCGGAGCTCCCTAACACTGGCAGCACTCGTGCATCCCGGACAATGATGCTTCACCACCACACACGAGGCAATTATCTGTTTACCAACTTGTGTCGCCAACTGTTCCGACAATATTGGCTGTGTGCCTGATAGAACATCTACATTTCAGCACAAGCTGCACACAGACTACTCTAAAACAGACCCCTTTCTATAGCAGTGTCCTCAGAGACCACAGTGAGGGGACTAACACAACAATTTTCGGACACAAAAGAAAGCTGCTTCAGGTGAGCGGCCGTCCTCCTGGTTAGCTCCCACTTGTCGGAAGATGGATGTGGAAGTGGATCAGGTCTGACTTGATGTTCCCACCGGTGGTCCGCAGGACAAGTCACCCCCCCTCGCTTATTGGATCGGAGTCACGTTGGTTTTGGTGATAGAACAAAGCCCGACGTGAAGAAGTGACCTAAGTGACAGTTGACAACATGAGCGTGACGAGAAGAAAGCAAGCAGGGTTCAGAGGAGCTGGAAGGTAGCACTCAGAACTAAATCTGGACCTGGTTCTTTCTAGTCTGACACAGCAGCAGTGAGTCGCCATCAATTGTTCCTCCGACATAACAAGCTGACGTCTCAGAGTTACGTCTCCTTCCCATTGGCCGCCGTCGTTTCAGCCTACAAAACACGCACTGATGACGACTTACTTTCCTTCTTGAATCATGTCAAGTTTATTTTGAGTTTTCGGAGTAATTAGGGACCGAATGTCCCTTTGGGACAGAGGACCCTACTGAATGTCTAAGGTTTTATTATTATTATTCTTTGTTATATACGGCCGCCTCTTTGAGCTGTAATTTGACCCCCTTAACATGCTTCAAAACTCACCAAATTTAACAAACACACATCAGGACTGGCAAAAATTGCGATCTAATCAAAAAACCAAAACCCAAACTCAAAATTGCGCTCTAGTGCCCCCTAGGAAGAAAACACAGACAAAACTGCCTGTAACTTCCAGTAGGAAAGTCGTAGAAACATGAAACGAAAACCACTACGTAGGTCTCAGTTAGACCTATATTTCATAAAACTCATACCTCCCAGCTAAAATCAACAAGAAGTTTGCAATTCCCTCTTCAATACAAAAGTTGGCAAAAAAAATGTTCCCTTTTTTTTCAAACATCATCTCCTCTGAGGCCGCTTGTCGTTTCGGCTTCAAATGTGCAGAGAAGAGAGATTGAACCCTTCTGATTAAAATTTGAAGAAATAGTTTTATTTGCTACCCCGGTTTGGATTTTATGAGCCCGCAAAGAACCACTGCGCTGCTGCTGTTGTCGCAAAATGGCGGCTTTCTGCTCAGACAAAACTGTAGGACTGTCATACACACATGAAACAAAAACCTCAATGTAGGTCTCACTGAGACCTATATTTCATAAACTGACCACCCCCAACTAAAATCAACAGGAAGTTTGCTATTTCCACTTCAATACAACAACTGCATTACATTCACCATGCATTAGAGTCTCAAAAAGGCGGCACCAAGGCGTCCTTATAAAATGCCCAAGCCACTTTACAACTGTTATTACTATGAGACTGATGTATGATACGTGTGTACAACTTTTTCTCTGTGTAATAATCCATCCATCCATCTTCTACCACTTATCTAGGCTTGGGTGGTGGCGGGGGCAGCAGCCAAAGCAGTCCCGTCCATCGCTACTTGCAGCTTAAATTAGTTTTGAAATTCATATTTGTATGATTGTAAAATAATATCCCGATAAGGCAGTTACTAAAAATGACAAAAATCAAGACCATTGAAAGTCACTGAACGGCATAAACGGAATTTTAGTTGGTACTTTTCCAATATTTATTTATAGAATATATTTAACATCGGATAGAATATGCCATCATGTAAAAACAAAATATTCATATTGTTGAAAAATGGTCTCCTGCTGGCGGCACTAGATTTGGAGAGCAGTGCAAAAAGATGCAACACGAAAGTTAAAACAAGACAAGACAAAGAAGCAAGCAGGAGAGATAAGGAAGCGTCCGCCCTTCATGAGTGCCAATGAGAAAGGGAACTATTTCCTCCCTGCTTGGCACTCGGCATCAAGGCTTGGAATTGGGGGGTAAATCACCAAAATGATTCCCGAGCTCGGCCACCGCTGCTGCTCACTGCTCCCCTCACCTCCCAGGGGGGTGGACTCATTTTTACTGCTAATAAAACATTAATCATTTTACTGCTATTGTGCACTGATACAAATAAAATTCTGCTTGGACCCCAAGTTGGCCGGACGCATATACTGCCAAAACATACCGTATTTCCTTGTATTGCCGCCGGGTATATAGTATGCGCCTGCCTAGAATTACTGCCGGGTCAAACTCGTTTTGCAAAATAATTAGCGCATGCTTAGCATTACCGCCGGCTCAGGTTTAACGCAGGGTCAAACTCGTTTCGCAAAATATTATTTTTATTAGCGCATGTCTAGAATTTCCGCCGGGTCAAACTCGTCACGTCACGAGTGAGACTTCACCTGTCATCATTTTCAAAATAGAGGAGGCTGATTTCAATCATTTGAAATCGCATAAAGGGAAGAAGATTAAGAGCTATTCAGTAGGATTTAAGGTCCAAGCTATTGAATATGCTAAAAAGAACAGTAAGCAGCGATGTTTTATTAATATACCGTAGCTGCGTGTGTCAAAAATTAGTCATTAAATGACGCCCGCCTCCTGGTGGTAGAGGGCGCTAGTGATCCTTCTTGCGACTACTCGGCTGCAGAAGAAGTGACAACAAGCAGCAAGAGTGTGTTTATTTTTTCCTCTCGCTTGCACTTTTAACATGGAGGATTACATATCTAAAATAAAACTGTTTTCTAAACTGGACTTTCAATTGAAGCTGGAGGTAATAAAGGAAGATCTCCACTGAGACAGAGAGACTTTTAAAACTGAAGAAAGATAAGGAAGACTTCTATAAACAAGTTATAGAAGCTTTTGATCAGAAGGAGCTGCGCATGGACTTCATTTATAAGTAAAGGTAAGACCATAATAACAGTTTGTTTTTTTTATGTGTTTTTCATGATGGTCTCCTTACATCACACTTAAATTTCTAGAAGCGAGACCTAAATTTACTGCATGCCTTTGGTAAGTGCCGGAGTGAGAAGATATTTTATATTAATTAGCACCCCGGCGGCAATTCAAAGAAATACAGTATTTCCTCCCTGCTTGTCACTCAGCATCAAGGGTTGGAATTGGGGGTTAAATCACCAAAATGATTCCCGAGCGTGGCCACCGCTGCTGCTCACTGCTCTCCTCGCCTCCAAGGGGGGTGGACTCATTAGTGCCTTTTACTGCTCTTATAACATTGATCATTTTACTGATACAAATACAACTCTGCTTGGACCCCAAGTTGGCCGGAAGCATGTACTGCCAAAACATAAGTCATGAGTTTTCTAACACTGTATCATATTTCCTTAGACAATGCACTCATTTGTATCTTTGTCAACACTTTATTGTCGACATTAAGGCAACTCTGTGTTCAACTTTGGTTGAAAGCGACGGCCCACCTGCTGACATCCTCGCCTCGACTTCTATTTCCTGCTTTTCCGGAGTGTGACGGAGCTTTCGTGTTGTAGCGAGCGCCTGCAGCCACATCACCACCCGTAGTGACCTCCGCTGCGTTAGCCTCTTAGTTATTCATCGGCTTCGTCTTTGTTTTACAGCCAGAGAGGGAGAAACAATTTTGGGGACTTGAACAAAGATTGTACTTGAACTATCGTGGGAGGTCCTTTGTTCCTGAAAGTTTACTTTGTGCTTTATTGATGTTCCCTGGAGAAACACTAAAGATTTTTGTCTTGTTTTGGTACTTTGTAGGACACATTTGAAGCCAGTTTGGGCGCTGCGGCTCATTTACTGGCTGTTGCTTTTTGGGAGGTTGAGAGAGGGACATCATGAGGGACATCATGAGGGACATTATGTGGGACGTCATGAGGGACATCATGTGGGACATCATGTGGGACATCATGTGGGACATCATGAGGGACATTATGAGGGACATCATGTGGGACATCATGTGGGACATCATGAGGGACATCATGTGGGACATCATGTGGGACATCATGAGGGACCTAATGAGGGACATTATGAGGGACATCATATGGGACGTCATGAGGGACATCATGTGGGACATCATGAGGGACATCGTGTGGGACATTAGGAGGGACATCATGAGGGACATCATGTGGGACACCATGAGGGACATCATGTGGGACATCATGAGGGACCTAATGAGGGACATTATGAGGGACATCATATGGGACGTCATGAGGGACATCATGTGGGACATCATGAGGGACATCATGTGGGACATTAGGAGGGACATCATGAGGGACATCATGTGGGACACCATGAGGGACATCATGTGGGACATCATGAGGGACATCATGAGGGACATCATGTGGGACATCATGAGGGACCTAATGAGGGACATTATGAGGGACATCATATGGGACGTCATGAGGGACATCATGTGGGACATCATGAGGGACATCATGTGGGACATTAGGAGGGACATCATGAGGGACATCATGTGGGACACCATGAGGGACATCATGTGGGACATCAGGAGGGACATCATGTGGGACATCATGTGGGACATCATCGGGGACATCATGAGGGACATCATGTGGGACATCATGTGGGACATCATGAGGGACATCATGTGGGACATCATGTGGGACATCATGAGGGACATCATGAGGGACATTATGTGGGACGTCATGAGGGACATTATGGGGGAAATCATGTGGGACATCATGAGGGACATCGTGTGGGACATCATGAGGGACATCATGAGGGACATTATGTGGGACGTCATGAGGGACATTATGGGGGAAATCATGTGGGACATCATGAGGGACATCGTGTGGGACATAATGAGGGACATCATGTGGGACATCATGTGGGACATCATGAGGGACATCATGAGGGACATCATGTGGGACATCATGAGGGACATCATGTGGGACATAATGAGGGACATCATGTGGGACATCATGTGGGACATCATGAGGGACATCATGAGGGACATCGTGTGGGACATCATGAGGGACATCATGTGGGACATCTTGTGGGACATCATGAGGGACATTATGAGGACATCATTAGGGACATCATGTGAGACATCATGAGGGACATCATGTGGGGCATCATGAGGGACATCATGAGGGACATCGTGAGGGACATTATGAGGGACATCATGGGGAACATCATGTGGGACATCATGAGATACATCATGTTGGACATAATGAGGGACATCATGTGTGACATCATGAGGGACATCATGAGGGACATCATGTGGGACATTATGTGGGACATCATGAGGGACATCATGTGGGAAATCATGTGGGACGTCATGAGGGACATCATGTGGGACATCATGAGGAACATCATGTGGGACATCATGAGATACATCATGTTGGACATAATGAGGGACATCATGTGGGACATCATGAGGGACATCTTGTGGGACATCATGTGGGACATCATGTGGGACATCATGAGGGACATCATGAAGAACATCATGTGGGACAGCATGTGAGACATCATGAGGGATATCATGAGGGGCATCATGTGGGACATCATGTGGGACAGCATGTGAGACATCATGAGGGATATCATGAGGGGCATCATGTGGGACATCATGTGGGACATCTTGTGGGACATCATGAGGGACATTATGAGGGACATCGTGTGAGACGTCATGAGGGACATCATGTGGGACATAATGAGGACATCATTAGGGACATCATGTGAGACATCATGAGGGACATCATGTGGGGCATCATGAGGGACATCATGAGGGACATCGTGAGGGACATTATGAGGGACATCATGGGGAACATCATGTGGGACATCATGTGGGACATCATGAGGGACATCATGAGGGACATCATGTGGGACATCATGAGGGACATCATGAGGGACATTATGTGGGACGTCATGAGGGACATTATGGGGGAAATCATGTGGGACATCATGAGGGACATCGTGTGGGACATCATGAGGGACATCATGTGGGACATCTTGTGGGACATCATGAGGGACATTATGAGGGACATCGTGTGAGACGTCATGAGGGACATCATGTGGGACATAATGAGGACATCATTAGGGACATCATGTGAGACATCATGAGGGACATCATGTGGGGCATCATGAGGGACATCATGAGGGACATCGTGAGGGACATTATGAGGGACATCATGGGGAACATCATGTGGGACATCATGAGATACATCATGTTGGACATAATGAGGGACATCATGTGTGACATCATGAGGGACATCATGAGGGACATCATGTGGGACATTATGTGGGACATCATGAGGGACATCATGTGGGAAATCATGTGGGACGTCATGAGGGACATCATGTGGGACATCATGAGGAACATCATGTGGGACATCATGAGATACATCATGTTGGACATAATGAGGGACATCATGAGATACATCATGTTGGACATAATGAGGGACATCATGTGGGACATCATGAGGGACATCTTGTGGGACATCATGTGGGACATCATGTGGGACATCATGAGGGACATCATGTGGGACATCATGTGGGACAGCATGTGAGACATCATGAGGGATATCATGAGGGGCATCATGTGGGACATCATGTGGGACATCATGAAGGACATCATGTGGGACATCATGAAGGACATCATGAGGGACATCATGAGGAACATCACGAGGGACATCATGTGGGACATCATGAAGGACATCATGTGGGACATCATGAAGGACATCATGAGGGACATCATGAGGAACATCACGAGGGACATCATGTGGGACATCATGAGGGACATCATGAAGGACATCATGTGGGACATCATGAAGGACATCATGAGGGACATCATGAGGAACATCACGAGGGACATCATGTGGGACATCATGAAGGACATCATGTGGGACATCATGAAGGACATCATGAGGGACATCATGAGGAACATCACGAGGGACATCATGTGGGACATCATGAGGGACATCACGAGGGACATCATGTGGGACATCATCGGGGCACCAACGGTCAGGTTCAAACACCAAACTATTAAACAGAAAAGAAGCAAGAAATCATGCAGTTACAATCTCCCACTAGGCTCTAAGGTACAGTCCCACGTGCTCCTCTATTTATTTGGGAGGTCCCTGGTTACATCACTGAGGCTGCTTCTGAAGGGAGGGGCGTAATTTTAGCAGCCCCAGTTGGACACAATATATGATTATTCAGAAATGCAAATGTGCTGACACTCGTGATATCGCCCTGTCTCTGCTTTGTCTGCGTCACAGTACTTGATGTTCGCCCTTTGTATAGTTCAATGTAGTCTGAGCTAAATTGATTGCTCTCCTTATTTTACTTACTAAAGACACACAATTATTTGCTCACAGTCTTAGTAGATCAGCTTTGTACTGTTTTTCATTTAATACCCACAGTCTCATTCATTCAACAATATTTCAGTGTAGGACAGCACAATTATCAAATAGTTATAGTTGCATACTACTTACACATACAAAGTCTCCAATGCTGACTGTGGAGGGGGGCGTGGTCTGCTGGCCTGCCGCGGAGTGACAATACTTGCCAAACCTTCCAATTTTTCCGGGAGACTCCTGAATTTCAGCGCCCCTCCCGAAAACCTCCCGGGGCAACCATTCTCCCGAATTTCTCCCAATTTCCACCCGGACGTTAATATAAATGGTGTCCCCTAAAGACACCACCTTTACGTCCGCTGTGCCATATAATAAATGCAGTTTTTACAGTCACACATAAGTGAATGCTATGCATACTTGATCAACAGCCATACAGGTCACACTGAGGGTGGCCGTATAAACAACTTTAACACTGTTACAAATATGCGCCACACTGTAAACCCACACCAAACAAGAATGACAAACACATTTCGGGAGAACATCCGCACCTTAACACAACATAAACACAACAGAACAAATACCCGGAAACTCTTGCAGCACTCTTTTTTTTCCCGGGACTCTACAAAGTACAACCCCCGCTACCACCAAACCCCAACCCCCCCCCCATCTCCCGAATTCGGAGGTCTCAAGGTTGGCAAGTACGGTAAGGACTGGCCTCGAAGCCAGCAGCAGGCGAGTGGATTGCCCAGCTGGAACTGGTTATCTAATCACCTGTAGCCCTTATTAGCAGCAGCCGGGACGAGACACGTGGTTGAAGTTGGAGCCAAGGAGAGTGACACGCAGAAAGACACAAAAAGCAGAATGTCAATAAAAGACTTGATTCAAACTGTCTACCGGGCTCACGAAGCTCTGGCAGCATCAGGAGAACCCACCACAAGAGGGAAACCTCTACACTGACAAAGTTTAAATTAAGTTTGAAGGTTTACTTTTATTATTTATTTGTTAAGGTTACATTTGCTCTTACATCACATTGAAATCCAGCAAACTCTTACATAATTCAAAAGGAGGAATTCTGTTTGTTATTATGCTGGCAAAGCCACTCAATCAAAGGTCAAACATCAGGTTTTTCTCTGCAAATAATAAACCAAAAAACAACACGATGCAGAAAGTTGTGTCAATAAAGAGCAGGATAGGGAAAAAAAAAAGTACAATAATTGTTTTTTGCCGGATTTGAACATCAACTTGTTATTTTTAAACAGATGCCAGAGACTGACGGTACAGAAGGAATGTAAGAAGGTCCAACATGGTTTGTTTGTCTCTCGCAAATTGGCTTGGTTACTTTAATCCTACTTGTTGTGAAGCGTATTTTACCCTTACAAATACTTTAAAAAATGATTTGCAAATCTTTTTCAAGCCATATTCAGTTGAATATGCTACAAAGACAACATATTTGATGTTCAAACTCATAAACTTTATTTTTTTTTTTGCAAGTAATATTTAACTTAGAATTTCATGGCTGCAACATGTGCCAAAGTAGTTGGGAAAGGGCATGTTCACCACTGTGTTACATCACCTTTTCTTTTAACAACACTCAATAAACGTTTGGGAACTGAGGAAACTAATTGTTGAAGCTTGGAAGGTGGAATTCTTTCCCATTCTTGTTTTATGTAGAGCTTCAGTCCTTCAACAGTCCGGGGTCTCCACTGTCGTATTTTACGCTTCATAATGCGCCACACATTTTCCATGGCAGACAGGTCTGGACTGCAGGCGGGCCAGGAAAGTACCTGCACTCTTTTACTATGAAGCCACGCTGTTGTAACACGTGGCTTGGCATTGTCTTGCTGAAATAAGCAGGGGCGTCCATGAAAAAGATGGTGCTTAGATGGCAGCATATGTTGTTCCAAAAGCTGTATGGACCTTTCAGCATTAATGGTGCCTTCACAGATGTGTAAGTTACCCATGTCTTGTTCACTAATACACCCCCATACCATCACACATGTGTAAGTTACCCATGTCTTGTTCACTAATACACCCCCATACCATCACACATGTGTAAGTTACCCATGCCTTGGGCACTAATACACCCCCATACCATCACACATGTGTAAGTTACCCATGTCTTGTTCACTAATACACCCCCATACCATCACACATGTGTAAGTTACCCATGTCTTGTTCACTAATACACCCCCATACCATCACACATGTGTAAGTTACCCATGTCTTGGGCACTAATACACCCCCATACCATCACACATGCTGGCTTTTGAACTTTGCGTCGATAACAGTATGGATGGTTCGCTTCCCCTTTGGTCCGGATGACACGATGTCGAATATTTCCAAAAACAATTTGAAATGTGG
The DNA here is from genome assembly GCF_033978795.1 of Nerophis ophidion. Lineage (NCBI taxonomy): Eukaryota > Metazoa > Chordata > Actinopteri > Syngnathiformes > Syngnathidae > Nerophis > Nerophis ophidion. Next base: position 54,267,465 of record NC_084624.1, read on the forward strand.
ACTCGTCAGACCACAGAACACTTTTCCACTTCGCATCAGTCCATCTTAGATGAGCTTTGGCCCAGAGAAGCCGGCGGCGTTTCTGGATGTTGTTGATAAATGGCTTTGGCTTTGCATAGTAGAGCTTTAACTTGCACTTACAGATGTAACGACCAACTGTATTTAGTGACAGTGGTTTTCTGAAGTGTTCCTAAGCCTATCTGGTGATATCCTTTACACACTGATGTCGGTTATTGATGCAGTACCGCCTGAGGGGTCAAAGGTCCGTAATATTGTCGATTAAGTGCAGTGATTTCTCCAGATTCTCTGAACCTTTTGATGATTTTACGGACCGTAGATGGTAAAATCCCTAAATTCCTTGCAATAGCTCGTTGAGAAATGTTGTTCTAAAACTGTTTGACAATTTGCTTACAAAGTGGTGACCCTCACCCCATCCTTGTTTGTGAATTACTTAGCATTTCATGGAAGCTGCTTTTATAGCCAATCATGGCACCCACCTGTTCCCAATTAGCCTGCACACCTGTTGGATGTTCCAAATAAGTGTTTGATGAGCGTTCCTCAACTTTATCAATATTTATTTGCAACAAAAAAAAATGTTTATCAGTTTGAACATCAAATATGTTGTCTTTGTAGCATATTCAACTGAATATGGCTTGAAAAGGATTTGCAAATCATTGTATTCTGTTTATATTTACATCTAACACCATTTCCCAACTCATATGGAAACGGGGTTTGTATTTAAAAGTACTGTAGTCGCACACAGCCTTTGTGTGCCAATTGTGTCATTTAGTTGCCACCAAGTAGAGATGTGGTTGTGTGCACACGAGCTGCACAACACAAATGTATCTTTTAGTAACTCTCACATTTGCATCGTGTCAATTTGCACGCTAATATTCACGCAGGTGAGTATTTTTATCCTTATTCGTCATGCCTTTGTGTCTTATTTTTGTACTTGGTACTACTAAGGAAACGCTCACAATCTGTTCCTGACTTCCACCTTTTTTTCATTGGATGTTGGATCTTACACTCTGACACCTTTGAAAAACAGTGTCTATTTTTGAATACTTCTTTGTAATTGATAAAAAAAAAAAAAAAAAAAAAAACATTTACGTCCTGCATGCGCTGTCAAAATGTGTTCGCTAGACAAAGACAAAAAAAAACATTGTGTGTTGTCAGGTTCAAACACTGATGACATCTATTAAACAGACAAGAAGCAAGGAATCATGCAGAGACAGAGTTAAGTTTTGCTCGATGAGGAGAGATTCTTAGTTACAAAACCAACCTAGGCTCTAAGGTACAGTCCCACGTGCTCCTCTATTTATTTGGGAGGTCCCTGGTTATATCACTGAGGCTGCTTCTGAAGGAAGGCAGGGGGGGGGGGGGGGGGGGGGGGGGTAATTTCAGCAGCCCCAGTTAGACACAATATATGACTATTCAAATATACAAATGTGCTGACACTCCTGATTGATTGATTGATACTTGTATTAGTAGATTGCACAGTTCAGTACATATTCCGTACAATTGACCACTAAATGGTAACACCCCAATAAGTTTTTCAACTTGTTTAAGTCGGGGTCCACGTTTATCAATTCATGGTATATCGCCCTGTCTCTGCTTTGTCTGCGTCACAGTACTTGATGTTCGGGCTTGGCTGTCAGCAGGCCGAGTCTGGACATAAACACTGATACGAGACCTATTTGGATTGCAAGTTGTCCCTTTGCACGGATAGTAAAAGTACAACTTCAGCACAATTGATTATAACTATAGCAACGGCCCTTAAGCATAGGAATTGTGTGATAACTTACACATAATTATTCTAACGTGTCTTAGCCTATGTCCAATCAATAAATTAATCAATCAAAATTTATTTATATAGCCCCTAATCACAAGTGTCTCAAAGGGCTGCAAAAGCCACAACGTTCTCTCAATTTTTTTTGTGTCAAAGCAAACCCACGAGCTCCTTGAGTATACTGATGGACGGATGTGATGTGACGTGCACATGTGGACGTGTCAGCATCCAACATGTGACACCATACCAAATTACATGTGGTGTTCGGGTCTGTGGGACCCGTTTTGATTTTTTATTCAATTGAATATTTTACTGCCACAGGTGAGGTTTTCTGTTTGCGCTGGATGTAGCTTGACTTGCTAACATGTATTTAGTTGTAACAAAGTGTTTACTGCTAAGGTTAGCAGTTATGTTAGATCAACTATGGACTGGACTCTCACTATTATGTTAGATCCACTATGGACTGGACTCTCACACTATTATGTTAGATCCACTATGGACTGGACTCTCACTATTATGTTAGATCCACTATGGACTGGACTCTCACTATTATGTTAGATCCACTATGGACTGGACTCTCACTATTATGTTAGATCAACTATGGACTGGATTCTCACACTATTATGTTAGATCCACTATGGACTGGACTCTCACACTATTATGTTAGATCCACTATGGACTGGACTCTCACTATTATGTTAGATCCACTATGGACTGGACTCTCACACTATTATGTTAGATCCACTATGGACTGGACTCTCACACTATTATGTTAGATCCACTATGGACTGGACTCTCACTATTATGTTAGATCCACTATGAACTGGACTCTCACTATTAGAGGGACGGCGTGGCGCAGTGGGAGAGTGGCCGTGCGCAACCCGAGCGTCCCTGGTTCAATTCCCACCTAGTACCAACCTCGTCACGTCCGTTGTGTCCTGAGCAAGACACTTCACCCTTGCTCCTGATGGGTGCTGGTTGGCGCCTTGCATGGCAGCTCCCTCCATCAGTGTGTGAATGTGTGTGTGAATGTGGAAGTAGTGTCAAAGCGCTTTGAGTACCTTGAAGGTAGAAAAGCGCTATACAAGTACAACCCATTTATCATTTATTTATTTATTATGTTAGATCCACTATGGACTGGACTCTCACTATTATGTTAGATCCACTATGGACTGGACTCTCACTATTATGTTAGATCCACTATGGACTGGACTCTCACTATTATGTTAGATCCACTATGGACTGGACTCTCACTATTATGTTAGATCCACTATGGACTGGACTCCCACACTATTATGTTAGATCCACTATGGACTGGACTCTCACACTATTATGTTAGATCCACTATGGACTGGACTCTCACTATTATGTTAGATCCACTATGGACTGGACTCTCACTATTATGTTAGATCCACTATGGACTGGACTCTCACTATTATGTTAGATCAACTATGGACTGGATTCTCACACTATTATGTTAGATCCACTATGGACTGGACTCTCACACTATTATGTTAGATCCACTATGGACTGGACTCTCTCACTATTATGTTAGATCCACTATGGACTGGACTCCCACACTATTATGTTAGATCCACTATGGACTGGACTCTCACACTATTATGTTAGATCCACTATGGACTGGACTCTCACTATTATGTTAGATCCACTATGGACTGGACTCTCACTATTATGTTAGATCCACTATGGACTGGACTCTCACTATTATGTTAGATCAACTATGGACTGGACTCTCACACTATTATGTTAGATCTACTATGGACTGGACTCTCACACTATTATGTTAGATCCACTATGGACTGGACTCTCTCACTATTATGTTAGATCCACTATGGACTGGACTCTCACTATTATGTTAGATCCACTATGGACTGGACTCCCACACTATTATGTTAGATCCACTATTGACTGGACTCTCATACTGTTATGTTAGATCCACTATAGACTGGACTCTCACTATTATGTTGGATCCACTATGGACTGGACTCTCACTATTATGTTAGATCCACTATGGACTGGACTCTCACACTATTATGTTAGATCCACTATGGACTGGACTCTTACACTATTATGTTAGATCCACTATGGACTGTACTTTCACACTATTATGTTAGATCCACTATAGACTGGACTCTCACTATTATGTTGGATCCACTATGGACTGGACTCTCACTATTATGTTAGATCCACTATGGACTGGACTCTCACACTATTATGTTAGATCCACTATGGACTGGATTCTCACTATTATGTTAGATCCACTATGGACTGGACTCTCACTATTATGTTAGATCCACTATGGACTGGACTCTCACTATTATGTTAGATCCACTATGGACTGGACTCTCACTATTATGTTAGATCCACTATGGACTGGACTCTCACTATTATGTTAGATCCACTATGGACTGGACTCTCACTATTATGTTAGATCCACTATGGACTGGACTCTCACTATTATGTTAGATCCACTATGGACTGGACTCTCACTATTATGTTAGATCCACTATGGACTGGATTCTCACACTGTTATGTTAGATCCACTATGGACTGGACTCTCACTATTATGTTAGATCCACTATGGACTGGACTCTCACTATTATGTTAGATCCACTATGGACTGGACTCTTACACTATTATTTTAAAAACACTATGGACTGGACTCTCACACTATTATGTTAGATCCAATATGGACTGGACTCTCACTATTATGTTAGATCCACTGTGGACTGGACTCTCACACTATTATGTTAGATCCACTATGGACTGGACTTTCACTATTATGTTAGATCCACTATGGACTGGACTCTCACTATTATGTTAGATCCACTATGGACTGGACTCTCACACTATTATGTTAGATCCACTATGGATTGGACTCACACTATTATGTTAGATCCACTATGGACTGGACTCTCACACTATTATGTTAGATCCACTATGGACTGGACTCTCACACTATTATGTTAGATCCACTATGGACTGGACTCTCACACTATTATGTTAGATCCACTATGGACTGGACTCTCACTGTAATGTTAGATACACTATGGACTAGACCCTTACAATATTGTGCTAACCCTAATATTGCACCGGTCCCCTCCAAGGTTTCTCATTGTCCCATGGGGTTGAGTTTTTCCTTGCCCTGATGTGGGATCTGAGCCGAGGATGTGGTTTGAATACCTCCCTGATTCTCGGGTCTCAAGGTTGGCAAGTATGCCTGGGGCTAGCACGGGCAGCTAACACTAGCAGTAAACACTTTGTTACAGCTAAATACATGTTAGCCAGTCAAGCTACATCCACCCATCCATCCATCCATCCATCATCTTCCGCTTATCCGAGGTCGGGTCGCGGGGGCAGCAGCCTAAGCAGGGAAGCCCAGACTTCCCTCTCCCCAGCCACTTCGTCCAGCTCTTCCCGGGGGATCCCGAGGCGTTCCCAGGCCAGCCGGGAGACATAGTCTTCCCAACGTGTCCTGGGTCTTCCCCGTGGTCTCCTACCGGTTGGACGTGCCCTAAACACCTCCCTAGGGAGGCGTTCAGGTGGCATCCTGACCAGATGCCCGAACCACCTCATCTGGCTCCTCTCCATGTGGAGGAGCAGCGGCTTTACTTTGAGTTCCTCCCGGATGGCAGAGCTTCTCACCCTATCTCTAAGGGAGAGACCTTCCACCTGGCGGAGTTCAATCAATCAATCAATCAATCAATGTTTATTTATATAGCCCCAAATCACAAATGTCTCAAAGGACTGCACAAATCATTACGACTACAACATCCTCGGAAGAACCCACAAAAGGGCAAGGAAAACTCACACCCAGTGGGCAGGGAGAATTCACATCCAGTGGGACGCCAGTGACAATGCTGACTATGAGAAACCTTGGAGAGGACCTCAGATGTGGGCAACCCCCCCCCCCTCAAGGGGACCGAAAGCAATGGATGTGGAGCGGGTCTAACATGATACTGTGAAAGTTCAATCCATAGTGGCTCCAACACAGCCGCGAGAGTTCAGTTCAAGCGGATCCAAGACAGCAGCGAGAGTCCCGTCCACAGGAGACCATCTCAAGCGGAGGCGGATCAGCAGCGTAGAGATGTCCCCAACCGATACAGGCGAGCGGTCCATCCTGGGTCTCGACTCTGGACAGCCAGTACTTCATCCATAGTCATCGGACCGGACCCCCTCCACAAGGGAGTGGGGGACATAGGAGAAAGAAAAGAAGCGGCAGATCAACTGGTCTAAAAAGGGAGTCTATCTAAAGGCTAGAGTATACAAATGAGTTTTAAGGTGAGACTTAAATGCCTCTACTGAGGTGGCATCTCAAACTGTTACCGGGAGGGCATTCCAGAGTACTGGAGCCCGAAATGAAAACGCTCTATAGCCCGCAGACTTTTTTTGGGCTCTAGGAATCACTAATAAGCCGGAGTCCTTTGAACGCAGATTTCTTGCCGGGACATATGGTACAATACAATCGGCAAGATAGGCTGGAGCTAGACTGTGTAGTATTTTATTCGTAATTAGTAAAACCTTAAAGTCACATCTTAAGTGCACAGTCAACTCATTTGGGCCGCTTGTACCCGTGATCTTATCCTTTCGGTCATGACCCAAAGCTCAGGAGGGGAACGTAGATCGACCGGTAAATTAAGAGCAAGCTACATCCAGTTCAAGCTCAAATCCTTAGCTGCGGCAGTAAAATATTTAATTAATAGTCGACAATGGCGTGTCCAGTCAGTCTGGGGCTAGCACGGGCAGCTAATGTTAGCGGTTAGACCGCAATATTCAAGCTAGCGAATCGATCCGTAGCTAAGGTGAGCGGCGCTAGTGAAAGAGTACAGAGAAGTACTCGGTGACAGGTGCGATGGACGGCGAACACAAGCTTCCTTCCTGCGGGCAAAAATAAATCCTGTTATCTATCGGGCGTATCAGATCGATGCTACACCTCCATCAATCAGCGCTAACACTCCCATGCACGGCCCATTACGGCCATTTCCTGTCTGGCCGCCAGCTCCTGCTGACTAAAGACTGGGCGTCTCTCTAATCCCATCACTTTGCCGCGTGCTCACTTCTGCGATATGGAGGTTGAAATGTTGAAAGTATTTCCTGTCCCGAAGTGATTCATCAGTCTGACTCACTTTGAGAAGCCAGAACCATCCGATGCGTATTTTTAGAGGACGGGCCGGGGGACACGCCCGCTAATAATCAGGGGCTGTGTTTGTGTTCCGCGTTTGGCTGCCGTCTGTTTGTCAAGTCAACAGGGAGAGGCTACATTCGCTCTGATCCGTCCTGCCGGCTGACGGCGGCGGCGGCGGCGGCCTCGCGGGAGGCTTAACTGCTCTGGCGAGAACAACAAACGTGCTCTTTGACGGCAACCGCGGCGATAAACTGTCAGCATCTGCTAACATCTTGCAACAGAGTTGTTTACCTCGCCTCCGTCACCAAAGTTCAGCATCGTGCGTCTAAAAGGTCTGCATGTGTGAGTACCATTACTCAAATAAAACTGCTACACGCTCGTCTAAGCGGACCAGAAGGTGCTTCTTGTTAATTCAGGGATCCCCAAACGTTTCGACCCCGGGGCCACATTGGGTTAAAAGAAATTGGCCGCGGGCTAGGCTGTTTGTGTGTAGACCCCCGGCCAAATTCTTTTAACCCAATGTGGCCCCGGAGTCGCAACGTTTGGGGATCCCTGAATTACCGGATGCTTAACAAGAAGCACCTTCTGGTCCGCTTAGACAAACCCCGTTTCCGTATGAGGATCAGAATCAGAATCAGACATACTTTATTAATCCCCGAGGGGAAATTGAAATTTTCAGCACAATCCCATTCAAGATCGGACAAACATTACAGGGAGACAGAACAGGATCACTGACGGGTCTGCCAACTTCCAGCGCCCCTTACAAAAAGGTTAAGATTAAAACAAAATGAAATTAAAAAATCGGTCTAAGCCTTGGCCCCTGGAGAGGGGGTCCAGACTGAGGCCAAGGGGAAAAAAACAAGTAATAGCCATAGTGGACATCCCTCTTACAACATCAAACATCAAAGAACACAAAGAACATTAAAGACATTAAAGAGCAGAGCTGATGCAACCAGCCACTTATACATACAGCTATGAATTAGATAGATAGATAGATAGATAGATAGATAGATAGATAGATAGATAGATAGATAGATAGATAGATAGATAGATAGATAGATAGATAGATAGATAGATAGATAGATAGATAGATAGATAGATAGATAGATAGATAGATAGATAGATAGATAGATAGATAGTACTTTATTTATTCCGTCAGGAGAGTTCCTTCAGGAAAATAAAAATTTTCAGCACAATCCCATTCAAGATCAGACAAACATTACAGGGAGACAGAACAGGATCGCTGACGGGTCTGCCGGCTTCCAGCGCCCCTTACAAAAAAGGTGAGATACAGGTAAACAAGAACACAGAGGACATCAAAGACATTAAAGCAGCAGATACAAGCAGACACTTCTACATACAGCTATGAATAAAAAGTCAAAGAAACATATCCACTGTGGTGGCCTCTGAGGTGTTCCACGCCATCGTCCGCTGGGGTGGAGGGAGCATGGCCAGAGACAGGAGCAGACCCAACAAAGCAACCAAGAGAGCCAACTCCACTCTCGGCCAGTGTCCAGTCCGCATGGATGAGCGAGGATACGTCTAAGGTGACTGAGGTGTCCGACACCTGCTCACCCAGCCAAGACACCGCGGAGCCTCTCCGTCCCAGCGCTCAGTGCTAGCTCTGCAGCACTGAGCGCTGCAGAGCTAGCACTGTGGTGGCCTGTGCGTTGTTCCCCGCCATCGTCTGCCGGGGTGGAGGGAGCATGGCCAGGAACAGGAGCAGACCCAACAAAGCAACCAAAAGAGCCACATGGGAGAGGGGGGGCAGAGGAGAAAATAAATAAACGGCAGATCAATTGGTCTAAAAAGGGGGTCCATTTGAAGGCTACAGTGTACAAACTAGTTTTAAGATGGGACTTAAATGCTTCTACTGAGGTAGCATCTCTAACTGTTACCGGGAGGGCATTCCAGAGTACTGGAGCCCCAATAGAAAACACCTCCAGGAGCAGACCCAACAAAGCAACCAAGAGAGCCACAAGGGATAGGGGAGGCAGAGGAGAAAATAAAATAAACGGCAGATCAACTGGTCTAAAAAAGGTGGTCTATTTAAAGGCTACAGTGTACAAACTAGTTCTGTCCCCTCTGGTCTTTAGCCTGGATCTGGGGACTGCCAACAGTGGTTGGTCAGCTGACCCTAGAGCTCTAGACAAGGTATGATGTTGCAGTGTAAAATTTCTGTCCTAGGGTTACCTCTAAACTGAATGCATTGGGAGGGACACGACATAAGAGGTCAAGTCACCCTGACCAAGTGCCAGTTCTGTTGGTGGGGTGACATTTGAACATTGGACAGTTACAGTTTATAAGTTGTTATTCTACAATCAGGCAAACAGGGAGCTTATAAATAAGAAGCCTGGTGTGCGCTCTTTCTTAATTCCTTCACGAGGGTGCACCTTCTTTTGTCTCCGGAGACATTGTCTGTGTAAACATATCGATTCAATCCAACTTTGTACCATCTGATTATGAGTAAATAAAACTGTTGTAACAAACTCTCTATTGTTCCTGTTTAAGATTCGGACTTTTCCACCGCATAAAATTGCCGTCACGAACAGGATGGGCCACCACAATGTTGCAGAAGCTCGGTCAGGTATTGTGGGACCAGACCATTTAGGGCAGGGGTGTCAAACTCAAATACAGAGTGGGCCAAAATTTTAAACGGAACCAATTAACCTTTTAATAGGGACCCAAACAAGTTCTGCATTAAATATTGAACAAGCAAGGCTTATATAACTTTAGTGACATGCAAAATCCAGTTTCAAATAATAATAATAATAATAATTTAAAAAAATATCGATGGCATGTCAAATACAATTTAAATAAAAATGTTATGCCTTTTTTTCTATTTGCAATCTTCTGAGAAAAATATCACATTTTTTCCACAGGCTACTAATACATTTGAAAATAAAATAACAATAATGAATGAACCAAACATTCAAGCCTTGAAGTAGCAAGAGAAAATGCATGAATAAAACGTTACTTATTGGTCAGTTTGCTGGAAGGGATTCTGGGTATCTGTTCCGTTGTGAAGTGAAGTGAATTATATTTATATAGCGCTTTTTCTCTAGTGACTCAAAGGGCTTTACATAGTGAAACCCAATATCTAAGTTACATTCAAACCAGTGTGGGTGACACTGGGAGCAGGTGGGTAAAGTGTCTTGCCCAAGGACACAACGGCAGCGACTAGGATGGCGGAAGCGGGAATCGAACCTGCAACCCTCAAGTTGCTGGCACGGCTACTCTACCAACCGAGCTAAACCGGTTGGTCACGGTGCGGATGTTCACCCGAAATGTGTTTGTCATTCTTGTTTGGTGTGGGTTCACAGTGTGGCGCATATTTGTAACAGTGCTAAAGTTGTCTATACGGCCACCCTCAGTGTGACCTGTATGGCTGTTGACCAAGTATGCTTGCATTCACTTGTGTGTGTGTGTGTGTGTGTGCGTGTGTGTGTGTGTGTGTGTGTGTGTGTGTGTGTGTGTGTGTGTGTGTGTGTGTGTGTGTGTTTGTGTGTGTGTGTGTGTGTGTGTGTGTGTGTGTGTGAAAGCCACAAATATTATGTGACACGCTGTTAGTATGGAGGAAAAGGGGAGGTGACGACAGGTTGTAGAGAACGCTAAAGGCAGTGCCTTAAATGCAGGCCCCCAATATAGTTGTCCAGGTGGAAATCGGTAGAAATTCGGGAGAATGGTTGCCCCAGGAGATTTTCGAGAGGGGCACTGAACTTTGCGGATGTTCACCCGAAATGTGTTTGTCATTCTTGTTTGGTGTGGGTTCACAGTGTGGCGTATATTTGTAACAGTGCTAAAGTTGTTTATACGGCCACCCTCAGTGTGACCTGTATGGCTGTTGACCAAGTATGCTTGCATTCACTTGTGTGTGTGTGTGTGTGTGTGTGTGTGTGTGTGTGTGTGTGTGTGTGTGTGTGTGTGTGTGTGTGTGTGTGTGTGTGTGTGTGTGTGTGTGTGTGTGTGTGTGTGTGTGTGTGTGTAAAAGCCACAAATATTATGTGACACGCTGTTAGTATGGAGGAAAAGGGGAGGTGACGACAGGTTGTAGAGAACGCTAAAGGCAGTGCCTTAAATGCACGGCCCCAATATAGTTGTCCAGGTGGAAATCGGTAGAAATTTGGGAGAATGGTTGCCACGAGAGATTTTCGGGAGGGGCACTGAACTTCTGGAGTCTACCGGGAAAATTAGGAGGGTTGGCAAGTATGAGTATTAGCGGTGAATGCGGTGTTACAGCGGCAACTCGGGCCAACTCTAATGCTAAATTGATATTGCCTCAAGGGCCAAATTAAGTTACACGGCGGGCCAGAGTTTGACGCCCATGATTTAGGGATTTAAAAACAATTAAAAGTCATTTAAAATCAATACGGTGACGGACAAGGAGCCAATGGAGTGAAGACAGGACTGGGGTGACGTTCTCGCGTTTCTCGGTGCTGGTGAGGAGACGGGCAGCCGCGTTTTGCCCAAGCTGCAAACGGCGCAGTGATGCCTGATCAATGCCAGCGTGCAGTGAGTTGTGTTACCGTGATAGCTGCCTCTTGTGGTCCAGAGCGGTGTAACAAGACAAGAAAAGCGTGTGTTCAGTAAATAATTCCTGGAGATTCCTTTGGCATCCACAGCCAAGCCGCCAAGTCCAAAGCCAAGTTTCACACACAATTCCCGAGGACGATCTAATATTTATCAACACCGATCAAACGCAACAAATCGGACATCTTGCCACGGAGATAATTAAAAAAGACGGTGTTTTTAATAAACCTCGGATTCCCAAATCAATCTGAATGGAAGTGTTTGATTACCCAGTTTCCTAGCAACTGAAGACCACCGCCATCTGTTGCTTCGGCAAGACAGACCGTCGTCGCCAGCAGGGAAGACTTTCACCATGCTTTTTAGAACGTCTTTCTTTCTGTTCAACCGGAGGCAAAACAACTAATGGAATGTGTGTGTGTCCACCCAGCAGAGGGCTAAGAACTGTTTTCCAGTGTGCTTTGTGGTTTGAATAATTCACAATTGTCACCGATTCTGTTCATAACTTTTATGGACAGAATTTCTAGGCGCAGTCAAGGTGTTGAGGGGATCCGGTTTGGTGGCTGCAGGATTAGGTCTCTGCTTTTTGCAGACGATGTGGTCCTGATGGCTTCATCTGACCGGGATCTTCAGCTCTCACTGGATCGGTTCGCAGCCGAGTGTGAAGCGACCGGAATGAGAATCAGCACCTCCAAGTCCGAGTCCATGGTTCTCGCCCGGAAAAGGGTGGAGTGCCATCTCCGGGTTGGGGAGGAGACCCTGCCCCAAGTGGAGGAGTTCAAGTACCTAGGAGTCTTGTTCACGAGTGAGGGAAGAGTGGATCGTGAGATCGACAGGCGGATCGGTGCGGCGTCTTCAGTAATGCGGACACTGTACCGATCCGTTGTGGTGAAGAAGGAGCTGAGCCGGAAGGCAAAGCTCTCAATTTACCGTTCGATCTACGTTCCCATCCTCACCTATGGTCATGAGCTTTGGGTCATGACCGAAAGGATAAGATCACGGGTACAAGCGGCCCAAATGAGTTTGGGTCTCTCCCTTAGAGATAGGGTGAGAAGCTCTGCCATCCGGGAGGAACTCAAAGTAAAGCCGCTGCTCCTCCACATGGAGAGGAGCCAGATGAGGTGGTTCGGGCATCTGGTCAGGATGCCACCCGAACGCCTCCCTAGGGAGGTGTTTAGGGCACGTCCAACCGGTAGGAGGCCACGGGGAAGACCCAGGACACGTTGGGAAGACTATGCTTAGGCTGTTGCCCCCGCGACCTGACCTCGGATAAGCGGAAGAAGATGGATGGAAGGATGGACAATTTGAACTGAAGGAAGAAATGTAATATTCGCACTGACAAATGTCCCACTCTGTTCCAGCGGGCCCTCAGAGAGACCATCGGTACGGGAGACTCGGGCGTGGACGAGCTGGGTCCGAGTATCAGTGTTCGCCGGTGCGGCAGCTACACCTGCACTTGGATGCTGTTTCTCTATGAGTTGGGAAATTGTGTTAGATGTAAATATAAACAGAATACAATGATTTGCAAATCATTTTCAAGCCATATTCAGTTGAATATGCTACAAAGACAACATATTTGATGTTCAAACTGATTAAAATGTTTTTATTTGTAAATAATCATTATCATTAACTTTAGAATTTGATGCCAGCAACACGTGACAAAGAAGTTGGGAAAGGTGGCCAAAAATACTGATAAAGTTGAGGAATGCTCATCAAACACTTATTTGGAACATCCCACAGGTGTGCAGGCTAATTGGGAACAGGTGGGTGCCATGATTGGCTATAAAAACAGCTTCCCAAAAAATACTCAGTCTTTCCCAAGAAAGGATGGGGCGAGGTACACCCCTTTGTCCACAACTGTGTGAGCAAATAGTCAAACAGTTTAAGAACAACCTTTCTCAAAGTGACATTGCAAGAAATTTAGGGATTTCAACATCTACGCTCCATAATATCATCAAAAGGTTCAGAGAATCTGGAGAAATCACTCCACGTAAGCAGCATGGCCGGAAACCAACATTGAATGACCGTGACCTTCCATCCCTCAGACGGCACTGTATCAAAAACCCACATCAATCTCTAAAGGATATCACCACATAGGCTCAGGAACACTTCAGAAAACAACTGTCACTAAATACAGTTTGTCGCTACATCTGTAAGTGCAAGTTAAAGCTCTACTATGCAAAGCGAAAGCCATTTATCAACAACATCCAGAAACGCCGCCAGCTTCTCTGGGCCCGAGATCATCTAAGATGGACTGATGCAAAGTGGAAAAGTGTTCTGTGGTCTGACGAGTCCACATTTCAAATTGTTTTTGGAAATATTCGACATCGTGTCATCCGGACCAAAGGGGAAGCGAACCATCCAGACTGTTATCGACGCAAAGTTCAAAAGCCAGCATCTGTGATGGTATGGGGGTGTATTAGTGCCCAAGGCATGGGTAACTTACACATCTGTGAAGGCACCATTAATGCTGAAAGGTACATACAGGTTTTGGAACAACATATGCTGCCATCTAAGCGCCGTCTTTTTCATGGACGCCCCTGCTTATTTCAGCAAGACAATGCCAAGCCACATTCAGCACGTTTTACAACAGCGTGGCTTCGTAGTAAAAGAGTGCGGGTACTTTCCTGGCCCGCCTGCAGTCCAGACCTGTCTCCCATGGAAAATGTGTGGCGCATTATGAAGCGTAAAATACGACAGCGGAGACCCCGGACTGTTGAAGGACTGAAGCTCTACATAAAACAGGAATGGGAAAGAATTCCACTTTCAAGGCTTCAACAATTAGTTTCCTCAGTTCCCAAACGTTTATTGAATGTTGTTAAAAGAAAAGGTGATGTAACACAGTGGTGAACATGCCCTTTCCCAACTACTTTGACACGTGTTGCAGCCATGAAATTTTAAGTTAATGATTATTTGCCAAAAATATATAAAGTTCATGAGTTTGAACATCAAATATCTTGTCTTTGTAGTGCATTTTACTGAATATGGGTTGAAAAGGATTTGCAAATCATTGTATTCTGTTTATATTTACATCTAACACAATTTCCCAACTCATATGGAAACAGGGTTTGTAGTACATGTCCTGTTTTGCCAGTGGAAAATGTATGTTCTGTTAAGAGCCGTTGCAAATATTCATGAGATAATGAGACAACTGCACCCGCCGAGACTCGGAGTGAAAAGCATGCAAACAAAAGAGTATAACAGCATCAACCTTGACCTTCTAGCCAATTGTGCTCGAGTGAACAGAAGATGTATTCATGAGGTGTGTCGTGAATACATGAGAAACACGTGTAAGCGCTGTACAGCTTCACTTTATGACCGCCGGGACTTGTTCTCTTGTTTGTGCTGCTTTTACCAAAGTGCAGGTGCATTGTAAGACACAATTAGATACAATCAGCGTGAAAAAACCCAAGACGAAAAAAGAAGAATGTAACGATATGTAAAATGTGTGATAGAAAGTGTTTTCTTGTGTAAAGCTGGACAGCCAGTTTGAATCTAAATGTCTTCCAATCCGCTCTCAATGTTGGTCTTTTATTGTATCTTAGTCAAGTCATTTACAAAATGTAAACATGGTAGGCTTCTAGGAGATAAAAAGTCCCATCTTAAAACTCATTTGTATATTCTACCCTTTAAATAGACCCCCCTTTTTGGACCAGTGGATCTGCCGTTTCTTTTTCTTTTCTTCTCTGGACCGGACTCACACTATTATGTTGGATCCACTATGGACTGGACTCCCACACTAGTATGTTAGATCCACTATGGACTGGACTCTCACTAGTATGTTAGATCCACTAATGACTGGACTCTCACACTAGTATGTTAGATCCACTATGGACTGGACTCTCACTAGTATGTTAGATCCACTAATGACTGGACTCTCATACTATTATGTTAGATCCACTATGGACTGGACTCTCACACTATTATGTTAGATCCACTATGGACTGGACTCTCACACTATTATGTTAGATCCACTATGGACTGGACTCTCATTATTATGTTAGATCCACTATGGACTGGACTCTCACTATTTTGTTAGATCCACTATAGACTGGACTCTCACTATTATGTTAGATCCACTATGGACTGGACTCTCACTATTATGTTGGATCCACTATGGACTGGACTCTCACTATTATGTTGGATCCACTATGGACTGGACTCTCACTATTATGTTAGATCCACTATGGACTGTACTTTCTCATTATTATGTTAGACCCTCTTGACGTCCATTGCACCGGTCTCCCTAGAGAGGGGTCACCCACATCTGCGGTCACTTCCAAGTTTTGTCATTGTCCCATTAGGTTGAGTTTTTCCTTGCCCTCATGTGGGATCCGAGCCCTTTGAGACACCTTATTTGCTCTTTTATCATTTTACTACCATGATCTAATGCAACAAAAATATTTTCTTATCTGTACTGCAAAGTTCAAATGTGATTGAAAGTAAAAGGAAGTCTAAGTCTTAGTCTCTAAGTCTACTGGACCCAGACAGTACCCCTGCTCTTAAAATGTGGAATATTGGACTTTGATGTCTGGCTCCTCTCCATGTGGAGGAGCAGCGGCTTTACTTTGAGTTCCTCCCGGATGGCAGAGCTTCTCACCCTATCTCTAAGGGAGAGACCCAAACTCATTTGGGCCGCTTGTACCCGTGATCTTATCCTTTCGGTCATGACCCAAAGCTCATGACCATAGGTGAGGATGGGAACGTAGATCGACCGGTAAATTGAGAGCTTTGCCTTCCGGCTCAGCTCCTTCTTCACCACAACGGATCGATACAACGTCCGCATTACTGAAGACGCCGCACCGATCCGCCTGTCGATCTCACGATCCACTCTTCCCCCACTCGTGAACAAGACTCCTAGGTACTTGAACTCCTCCACTTGGGGCAGGGTCTCCTCCCCAACCCGGAGATGGCACTCCACCCTTTTCCGGGCGAGAACCATGGACTCGGACTTGGAGGTGCTGATTCTCATTCCGGTCGCTTCACACTCGGCTGCGAACCGATCCAGTGAGAGCTGAAGATCCTGGTCAGATGAAGCCATCAGGACCACATCATTTTTTGCCACCTTATGTATTTTTTATATGAGATTTCCCGTTCATTTTATCATCTAGGGCAGCACGTTGGAATGGGGGTTAGTGCATGTGCCTCACAATAGGAAGGTCTTGAGTAGTCCTGAGTTCAATCCAGGTCTCGGAATTTTTCTGTGTGGAGGTTGCATGTTCTCCCCGTGACTGCGTGGGTTCCCTCCAGGAACTCCGGCTTCCTCCCACCTCCACAAACATGTACTGTACCTGGGGATAGGCCCCTCCCACCTACAAAAACATGTACTGTATCTAGGGATAGGCCCCTCCCACCTACAAAGACATGTACTGTACCTGGGGATAGGACCCTCCCACCTCCAAAGACATGCACCTGGGGATAGGCCCCTCCCACCTCCAAATACATGCATCTGGGGATAGGCCCCTCCCACCTCCAAAGACATGCACCAGGGGTTAGGCCCCTCCCACCTCCAAACACATGCACCTGGGGATAGGCCCCTCCCACCTCCAAAGACATGCACCTGGGGATAG
Organism: Nerophis ophidion; assembly: GCF_033978795.1. NCBI lineage: Eukaryota > Metazoa > Chordata > Actinopteri > Syngnathiformes > Syngnathidae > Nerophis > Nerophis ophidion. Next base: position 54,284,497 of record NC_084624.1, read on the forward strand.
GACCCTCCCACCTCCAAAGACATGCACCTGGGGATAGGCTCCTCCCACCTCCAAAGACATGCACCAGGGGTTAGGCCCCTCCCACCTCCAAAGACATGCACCTGGGGATAGGCCCCTCCCACCTCCAAAGACCTGCACCTGGGGATAGGCCCCTCCCACCTCCAAATACATGTACCTGGGGATAGGCCCCTCCCACCTCCAAATACATGCATCTGGGGATAGGCCCCTCCCACCTCCAAAGACATGCACCTGGGGATAGGCCCCTCCCACCTCCAAATACATGCACCTGGGGATAGGCCCCTCCCACCTCCAAAGACATGCACCTGGGGATAGGCCCCTCCCACCTCCAAAGACATGCACCTGGGGATAGGCCCCTCCCACCTCCAAAGACATGCACCTGGGGATAGGCCCCTCCCACCTCCAAAGACCTGGGGATAGGTTGACTGGCAACACTAAATGGTCCCTAGTGTGTGAATGTTGTCCGTTTACCTGTGTTGGCCCTGCGATGAGGTGGCGACTTGTCCAGTGTATACTCCGCCTTCCGCCCAAGTACAGCTGAGATAGGTTCCAGCACAAAGGGACAAGCGGTAGAAAATGGATGCAATGGATGGATTTATCATCGATTAATACTCACAAAAATCTGGTTTATTTTAACCTGTCAATGTCTAATTGTATTTGTGTATGATGCTCTTTTCTACTGTTAGCAAATTACACTATTTTAGTTTTATTGAGATTCAAAGAGTCTGTTTTTGTCAAACCATCTTTTTAATTTGTTCATTTCTTCTGCTATTATTTGTATTATATTCTGTGTGTTCTCCCCTGAACAGAGAGCAGTTGTGTCATCTGCAAATAAAACTAACTTTAAGTCCTTTGTAACTTTACAAATGCCGTTTGTACAAACCCTGTTTCCATATGAGTTGGGAAATTGTGTTAGATGTAAATATAAACAGAATACAATGATTTGCAAATCCTTTTCAACCCATATTCAGTTGAATATGCTACAAAGACAACATATTTGATGTTCAAACTCATAAACATTTTTTCTTTTGCAAATAATCATTAACTTTAGAATTTGATGCCAGCAACACGTGACAAAGAAGTTGGGAAAGGTGGTAATAAATACTGATAAAGTTGAGGAATGCTCATCAAACACTTATTTGGAGCATCCCACAGGTGTGCAGGCTAATTGGGAACAGGTGGGTGCCATGATTGGCTATAAAAGCAGCTTCCATGAAATGCTAAGTAAGTCCCAAACAAGGATGGGGTGATGGTCACCACTTTGTAAGCAAATTGTCGACAACATTTCTCAACGAACTATTGCAAGGAATTTAGGGATTTTACCATCTACGGTCCGTAAAATCATCAAAAGGTTCAGAGAATCTGGAGAAATCACTGCACGTAAGCGATGATATTACGGACCTTTTAATCCCTCAGGTGGTGCTGCAGCAAAAACCGACATCAGTGTGTAAAGGATATCACCACGTGGGCCCAGGAACACTTCATAAAACCACTGTCAGTAACTGCAGTTGGTCGCTACATCTGTAAGTGCAAGTTAAAACTCTACTATGCAAAACAAAGCCCATTTGTCAACAACACCCAGAAACGCTGCTGGCTTCGCTGGGCCTGAGATCATGTAAGATGGACTGATGCAAAGTGTAAAAGTGTTCTGTGGTCTGACGAGTCCACATTTCAAATTATATTTGGAAACAGAGGACGTGGTGTCCTCCGGAATAAAGAGGAAAATAACAATCCGGGTTGTTATAGGCGCAAAGTTCAAAAGCCAGCATCTGTGATGGTATGGGGGTGTATTAGTGCCCAAGACATGACTAACTTACACATGTGTGATGGTATGGGGGTGTATTAGTGCCCAAGACATGGGTAACTTACACATGTGTGATGGTATGGGGGTGTATTAGTGAACAAGACATGGGTAACTTACACATGTGTGATGGTATGGGGGTGTATTAGTGAACAAGACATGGGTAACTTACACATGTGTGATGGTATGGGGGTGTATTAGTGCCCAAGACATGGGTAACTTACACATGTGTGATGGTATGGGGGTGTATTAGTGAACAAGACATGGGTAACTTACACATGTGTGATGGTATGGGGGTGTATTAGTGGCCAAGGCATGGGTAACTTACACATGTGTGATGGTATGGGGGTGTATTAGTGAACAAGACATGGGTAACTTACACATGTGTGATGGTATGGGGGTGTATTAGTGAACAAGACATGGGTAACTTACACATGTGTGATGGTATGGGGGTGTATTAGTGAACAAGACATGGGTAACTTACACATGTGTGATGGTATGGGGGTGTATTAGTGAACAAGACATGGGTAACTTACACATGTGTGATGGTATGGGGGTGTATTAGTGCCCAAGACATGGGTAACTTACACATGTGTGATGGTATGGGGGTGTATTAGTGAACAAGACATGGGTAACTTACACATGTGTGATGGTATGGGGGTGTATTAGTGGCCAAGGCATGGGTAACTTACACATGTGTGATGGTATGGGGGTGTATTAGTGAACAAGACATGGGTAACTTACACATGTGTGATGGTATGGGGGTGTATTAGTGGCCAAGGCATGGGTAACTTACACATGTGTGATGGTATGGGGGTGTATTAGTGAACAAGACATGGGTAACTTACACATGTGTGATGGTATGGGGGTGTATTAGTGAACAAGACATGGGTAACTTACACATGTGTGATGGTATGGGGGTGTATTAGTGCCCAAGACATGGGTAACTTACACATGTGTGATGGTATGGGGGTGTATTAGTGAACAAGACATGGGTAACTTACACATGTGTGATGGTATGGGGGTGTATTAGTGAACAAGACATGGGTAACTTACACATGTGTGATGGTATGGGGGTGTATTAGTGAACAAGACATGGGTAACTTACACATGTGTGATGGTATGGGGGTGTATTAGTGCCCAAGACATGGGTAACTTACACATGTGTGATGGTATGGGGGTGTATTAGTGAACAAGACATGGGTAACTTACACATGTGTGATGGTATGGGGGTGTATTAGTGAACAAGACATGACTAACTTACACATGTGTGATGGTATGGGGGTGTATTAGTGAACAAGACATGGGTAACTTACACATGTGTGATGGTATGGGGGTGTATTAGTGAACAAGACATGGGTAACTTACACATGTGTGATGGTATGGGGGTGTATTAGTGAACAAGACATGGGTAACTTACACATGTGTGATGGTATGGGGGTGTATTAGTGCCCAAGGCATGGGTAACTTACACATGTGTGATGGTATGGGGGTGCATTAGTGCCCAAGGCATGGGTAACTTACACATGTGTGATGGTATGGGGGTGTATTAGTGAACAAGACATGGGTAACTTACACATGTGTGATGGTATGGGGGTGTATTAGTGGCCAAGACATGGGTAACTTACACATGTGTGATGGTATGGGGGTGCATTAGTGCCCAAGGCATGGGTAACTTACACATGTGTGATGGTATGGGGGTGTATTAGTGAACAAGACATGGGTAACTTACACATGTGTGATGGTATGGGGGTGTATTAGTGCCCAAGGCATGGGTAACTTACACATGTGTGATGGTATGGGGGTGTATTAGTGAACAAGACATGGGTAACTTACACATGTGTGATGGTATGGGGGTGTATTAGTGCCCAAGGCATGGGTAACTTACACATGTGTGATGGTATGGGGGTGTATTAGTGAACAAGACATGGGTAACTTACACATGTGTGATGGTATGGGGGTGTATTAGTGGCCAAGGCATGGGTAACTTACACATGTGTGATGGTATGGGGGTGTATTAGTGAACAAGACATGACTAACTTACACATGTGTGATGGTATGGGGGTGTATTAGTGAACAAGACATGACTAACTTACACATGTGTGATGGTATGGGGGTGCATTAGTGCCCAAGGCATGGGTAACTTACACATGTGTGATGGTATGGGGGTGTATTAGTGAACAAGACATGGGTAACTTACACATGTGTGATGGTATGGGGGTGTATTAGTGCCCAAGGCATGGGTAACTTACACATGTGTGATGGTATGGGGGTGTATTAGTGAACAAGACATGGGTAACTTACACATGTGTGATGGTATGGGGGTGTATTAGTGCCCAAGGCATGGGTAACTTACACATGTGTGATGGTATGGGGGTGTATTAGTGAACAAGACATGGGTAACTTACACATGTGTGATGGTATGGGGGTGTATTAGTGCCCAAGGCATGGGTAACTTACACATGTGTGATGGTATGGGGGTGTATTAGTGAACAAGACATGGGTAACTTACACATGTGTGATGGTATGGGGGTGTATTAGTGCCCAAGGCATGGGTAACTTACACATGTGTGATGGTATGGGGGTGTATTAGTGAACAAGACATGGGTAACTTACACATGTGTGATGGTATGGGGGTGTATTAGTGCCCAAGGCATGGGTAACTTACACATGTGTGATGGTATGGGGGTGTATTAGTGAACAAGACATGGGTAACTTACACATGTGTGATGGTATGGGGGTGTATTAGTGGCCAAGGCATGGGTAACTTACACATGTGTGATGGTATGGGGGTGTATTAGTGAACAAGACATGACTAACTTACACATGTGTGATGGTATGGGGGTGTATTAGTGAACAAGACATGACTAACTTACACATGTGTGATGGTATGGGGGTGTATTAGTGAACAAGACATGGGTAACTTACACATGTGTGATGGTATGGGGGTGTATTAGTGAACAAGACATGACTAACTTACACATGTGTGATGGTATGGGGGTGTATTAGTGAACAAGACATGGGTAACTTACACATGTGTGATGGTATGGGGGTGTATTAGTGAACAAGACATGGGTAACTTACACATGTGTGATGGTATGGGGGTGTATTAGTGAACAAGACATGGGTAACTTACACATGTGTGATGGTATGGGGGTGTATTAGTGCCCAAGGCATGGGTAACTTACACATGTGTGATGGTATGGGGGTGTATTAGTGAACAAGACATGGGTAACTTACACATGTGTGATGGTATGGGGGTGTATTAGTGCCCAAGGCATGGGTAACTTACACATGTGTGATGGTATGGGGGTGTATTAGTGAACAAGACATGGGTAACTTACACATGTGTGATGGTATGGGGGTGTATTAGTGAACAAGACATGACTAACTTACACATGTGTGATGGTATGGGGGTGTATTAGTGAACAAGACATGGGTAACTTACACATGTGTGATGGTATGGGGGTGTATTAGTGAACAAGACATGGGTAACTTACACATGTGTGATGGTATGGGGGTGTATTAGTGCCCAAGGCATGGGTAACTTACACATGTGTGATGGTATGGGGGTGTATTAGTGCCCAAGGCATGGGTAACTTACACATGTGTGATGGTATGGGGGTGTATTAGTGAACAAGACATGGGTAACTTACACATGTGTGATGGTATGGGGGTGTATTAGTGCCCAAGGCATGGGTAACTTACACATGTGTGATGGTATGGGGGTGTATTAGTGAACAAGACATGACTAACTTACACATGTGTGATGGTATGGGGGTGTATTAGTGAACAAGACATGACTAACTTACACATGTGTGATGGTATGGGGGTGTATTAGTGAACAAGACATGACTAACTTACACATGTGTGATGGTATGGGGGTGTATTAGTGAACAAGACATGGGTAACTTACACATGTGTGATGGTATGGGGGTGTATTAGTGAACAAGACATGGGTAACTTACACATGTGTGATGGTATGGGGGTGTATTAGTGGCCAAGGCATGGGTAACTTACACATGTGTGATGGTATGGGGGTGTATTAGTGAACAAGACATGGGTAACTTACACATGTGTGATGGTATGGGGGTGTATTAGTGGCCAAGGCATGGGTAACTTACACATGTGTGATGGTATGGGGGTGTATTAGTGAACAAGACATGACTAACTTACACATGTGTGATGGTATGGGGGTGTATTAGTGAACAAGACATGGGTAACTTACACATCTGTGAAGGCACCATTAATGCTGAAAGGTCCATACAGGTTTTGGAGCAACATATGTTGTCATCCAAGCAACGTTCTCATGTTTATTCCAGCAAGACAATGCAACAGCGTGGCTTCGTAAAAAAAGAATGCGGGTACTTTCCTGGCCCGCCTGCAGTCCAGACCTGTCTCCCATGGAAAATGTGTGGCGCATTATGAAGCGTAAAATAGGACAGCGGAGACCCCGGACTGTTGAAGGACTGAAGCTCTACATAAAACAAGAATGGGAACGAATTCCACTTTCAAAGCTTCAACAATTAGTTTCCTCAGTTCCCAAACGTTTATTGAGTGTTGTTAAAAGAAAAGGTGATGTAACACAGTGGTGAACATGCCCTTTCCCGACTACTTTGGCACGTGTTGCAGCCAAGAAATTCTAAGTTAATTATTATTTGCAAGTTTATGAGTTTGAACTTTAAATATCTTGTGTTTGCAGTGCATTCAACTGAATATGGGTTGAAAATGATTTGCATATCATTGTATTCCGTTCATATTTACATCTAAGACAATTTCCCAACTCATATGGAAACAGGGTTTGTATAAAGATTAAACAATCCTGGTCCCGGTATTGATCCCTGGGGTACACCACAACTTCTTCCTGAGTTCAGTTTATTTTGTATCGAGCAGCGTTTGTTTTATTTGATTCCTCCTTTTTTTTTTTGCACCATTCCCTTTTGTTATCTCCCGTGAGGAGTGCCTTTGTGAGTGCACTTGTTAGGTAAAGAACTGCTTTCCTCACCATCTGTCTGCATCCTTAGATTTCATTTCATCTCAACTGTTTTGCACAGCACTGTGACACAATCGCCGAGTCATCCATGGAATCAGCAGATGGCAACCCTCTTCAGCCGGTTTTTAGGGCCCGTGGCCAGCAATTAAGCCATCATGAACAGATATTGTTGAACTTGACTCTTGCGCGGGATTTGCACTCACGCACGCCTGGCTCTCCCCCCGAACGCATTATCCGAGGCAAGCCAACCCGCAGCTGGAAGCTCCTGCTCTTCCGTTGCCTAGTCACCGGGTTTTCTTCCCTGAGAGCCCAGCATACAAGACCGAGGATAGGATAGGTCTTTATTGTCATTGCACAAGCACAACAAAACTTTGTTTTCAGCACAAACCCGTGCAAGATTAGACAAACAAACAGTGTAGAAGGTTACAGAACAGGAACACTGATGGGTAAAAAAAAATACAATCTAGACTGGGCTCCTAAGTGGGGGGGGGAAAAACTCCATAGCAAAGCACGTATCTCGAGATATCTGGCAACTTGAGGGGAGGGAGTGCGGAGCCATGGTGGCAGGCTGCAGCTCTCAGGCGCTAACCATCATTCCATCACCCCTATGGGATTTGCGTCGAGGGCATTGGATTAGGGGCGGGGTATGTGTGTATGGCGTGTGTGTAAGCCTGCAGTGTGTCTCCGTTCCGCGGCCTTGATGTCGTGCAGCCTATGAGTCCAAAGTCGACAACGACAGGTGTGTGTCCATGAAGTGAAGTGAATTATATTTACATAGCGCTTTTTTTCAAGCGACTCAAAGCACTTTACATTGTGAAACCTAATATCTAAGTTACATTTAAAACCAGTGTGGGTGGCACTGGGAGCAGGTGGGTAAAGTGGCTTGCCCAAGGGCACAACGGCAGTGACTAGGATGGTGCAAGCGGGGATCGAACCCGCAACCCTCAAGTTGCTGGCACAGCCGCTCTACCAACCGAGCTATACCGCCCAAAGAAGGGACAAGAAGGGAGTTTGTTGTGTCTTCGCCGCACTGTCCTTCAGGAGAGTCTCCAAGCCAGGGAAACAATACAAGTTTGGAATGTTTTGTATACAAGTGAAAATAGAATTTGCTTTTCACTCTGAATTGTTTATGAGTTGTCCTAGAACCTGCTGGGTAGACAGTTCTTCCCGCATTATCCAATCATTTGTGACAGCTTTGGGGTACTTTGAAGACTGCCAGCAACTTCCAATTTGTCGACAAACCAGAGCAATGTTTACTCCAATCAGCAGATGTCCTGTTATCATCAATCAATGAATCAATGTTTATTTATATAGCCCCAAATCACAAATGTCTCAAAGGACTGCACAAATCATTACGACTACAACATCCTCGGAAGAACCCACAAAAGGGCAAGGAAAACTCACACCCAGTGGGCAGGGAGAATTCACATCCAGTGGGACGCCAGTGACAATGCTGACTATGAGAAACCTTGGAGAGGACCTCAGATGTGGGCAACCCCCCCCCTCTAATCATAATTCCCAGTAGGTAGATATCTTCACGTCCTCGACTGAAAAGGGTCGCCAGGCACTCCTTCTTCCTCCCAAGAGTCTGTCGCGTGTCCAGCAACAACCGCTCCGTCACGACAAGCAGGTTCCGATAAACCCAAGATCTTGTCAAATTCTTTGAGGCCAGTTAAATAGTTCCAATGTTTAGAGGGAGACTTTGGATATTGTAGACTTTTGTGTCAAAGCGCTTTGAGTACCTTGAAGGTAGAAAAGCGCTATACAAGTACAACCCATTTATTTATTTATTTAAATCAGGGCTCCTTAGTCTTTGCACAACAGCATCATTGGTACATGACAGACTCCCAGCAGACCCTCACAATGCGTTTGGGCCTCCCAGGTCTGTCCGGCATCCTCCCCCACCATCGCAGCCAACTCACCACCAGGTGGTGATCGGTAGAAAGCTCCGCCCCTCTCTTCACCCGAGTGTCCAAAACATGAAGCCGCAAATCCGATGACACAACTACAAAGTCGATCATGGAACTGCGGCCTAGGGTGTCCTGGTGCCAAGTGCACATATGGACACCCTTATGTTTGAACATGGTGTTTGTTATGGACAATCCGTGACGAGCACAAAAGTCCAATAACAAAACACCACTCGGGTTCAGATCCGGCCGGCCATTCTTCCCAATCACGCCTCTCCAGGTTTCACTGTCGTTGCCAACATGAGCGTTGAAGTCTCCCAGCAGGGCAAGGGAATCACCCGAGGGAGGACTCTTCAGTACTGCCTCGAGTGTACCCAAAAAGGGCGGGTACTCTGAACTGCTGTTTGGTGCGGACGCACAAACAACAGTCAGGACCCGTCCCCCCACCTGAAGGCGGAGGGAGGCTACCTTCTCGTCCACTGGGTTGAACTCCAACATACAGGATTTGAGCCCGTCGCCTCTCACTGCCTGTAACGCTAGAGTGGAAGAGAGTCCAGTCCTTCTCGAGAGAACTGATTCCAGAGCCCTTGTTGTGCGTCGAGGTGAGTCCGACTATATCCAGTCGGGACTTCTCTACCTCGTGCACTAGATCCTATCCTTCCCCCCCCAGTGAGGTGACGTTCCACGTCCTAAGAGCTAGTTTCTGTAGCCGAGGATCGGACCTCCAAGTGCCCTGCCTTCGGCTGCCGCCCAGCTCTCATCGCACCCAAACCTCCATGGCCCCTCCTATGAGTGGTGAGCCCATTGGAGGGGTGACCCACGTAGCCTCTTCGGGCTGTGCCCGGCCGGACCCCATTGGGACAGGCCTGGCCACCAGGCACTCGCCATCCACCTCCAGGCCTGGCTCCAAAAGGGGGGGCCCCGTAAGCCCGCGTCCGGGCGAGGGAAAACTGAGTTGTTGTATATCCATAGAAGTCTACGAGTGAGTGTGTCAATGTTGTGTATTTTTGAAGCCAATGTATTAATTGTCAGAGGGCGATATGTCTGGTTGTCGTTTAAAGGCAAGCTGCAATTTGTCAAACACGGCGTTAATTTTCGCGTTGGTTTCGCTATTATTAGCAGCTGGAATTTTTTTTTTTTAATTTTTTTTTTTTTTTACACTTACACTCGGCTGAGTTCCTCCTTTGATGGCACTAAATAATGAGCAGCAGCATATGGATCAAACACACACACCTCTTAGAGAGCGTAATAAACCGGGTTTGGGGCTTTGGCGCCTTAGTTGCCCCCTTGTGGGAACTGTTTGAGGAAGGTTTTAATTTTAATTTTATTTTCCCTTTTTTACAAAGTGTCGTCTATGAAGACAGAACCCTGACCTCCATACCTCTAAGGTTTTCCTATATTTTTTTAATGATGGTTCTTTGGTCAAAATTTTGCATATATTATGTTTTACAGTCACAGATCATCTTTGAGCTGCTTTCATCTCCACATCTGCGGTCCTCTCCAAGGTTTCTCATTGCGGGTAAAGTTTTTCCTTGCCCTGAGGATGTCATTGTGGCTCGTGCAGCCCTCTTGAGACATTCGTGATCAAGGGCTGTAAAAGTCAACTTTGAATGATTGACTCATTGCTGGCCCTGGGAACACACCGCTTACTGCTTGGCGGTGTAGCTCGGTTGGTAGAGTGGCCGTCCCAGCAACTTGAGGGTTCCAGGTTCGATCCCCGATTCCGCCATCCTAGTCACTGCCGTTGTGTCCTTGGGCAAGACACTCCCAATGCCACCCACACTGGTTTAAATGTAACTCAGATATTGGGTTTCACTATGTAAAAGCGCTTTGAGTCGCTAGACAAAAGCGCTATATACCGTATTTCCTTGAATTGCCGCCGGGTATATAGTATGCGCCTGCCTAGAATTACTGCCGGGTCAAACTCGTTTCCTAAAATAATTAGCGCATGCGTTACTGCCGGCTCAGGATTAACGCCGGGTCAAACTCGTTTCGCCAAATAATTAGCATATGCCTAAAATTTCCACCGGGTCAAACTCGTCACGTCACGAGTGACACTTCCCCTGTCATCATTTTCAAAAGGGAGGAGGCTGATTTCAATCATTTGAAATCGCATAAAGGGAAGAAGATTAAGAGCTATTTCTGTAGGATTTAAAGTCCAAGCTATTGAATATGCTAAAAAGAACAGTAAGCAGCTATGTTTTATTAATATACCGTAGCTGCGTGTGTCAAACATGAGTCATTAAATGACTCCCGCCTCCTGGTGGTAGAGGGCGCTAGTGATCCTTCTTGCGACTACTCGGCTGCAGAAGAAGTGACAACAAGCAGCGATCGTTCATTTTTTTCCTCTCGCTTGCACTTTTAACATGGAGGATTACATATCTGAAATAAAACAGTTTTCTAAACTGGACTTTCAATCGAAGCAGGAGGTAATAAAGGAAGATCTCCATCGAGATAGAGAGACTTTTAAAACTGAAGAAAGATAAGGAAGACTTCTATAAACAAGTTATCGATGCTTTTGATCAGAAGGAGCTGCGCATGGACTTCATTTATAAGTAAAGGTAAGACCATAATAACATTTTTTTATTAAATGTGCTTTTTATGATGGTATCCTTACATCACACTCAAATTTATACGCGCAGGCCTAAATTTACCGCATGCCTTTGGTAAACGCCGTGGCGAGAAGAGGTAAAACCTAAAGGTCACATCTTAAGTGCACAGGAAGCCAGTGCAGGTGAACCAGTATACATTATTTCCTTGAATAGCCGCTGGGCATGTGATATGCTCCTCCCTTGAACTACTGCCGGGTCAAACTCGCTCACCAAATTTATTAGCGCATGCTTACTTTTACCAAATTCATAACGTCACAAGTGACGCTTCACCTGTCGTCTTTTTCAAAATGGCCGAGGAGTTTTATCCTGCTTTTATTGTGTGTAAACCAGGGGTCTTGTTCCACAGCCATACAGATCACACTGATGATTGTGATATAAAACAACTTTAACACTCTTATTAATATGCGCCACACTCTGTGAACCCACACCAAACAAGAATAACAGACACATTTCGGCTCTGTAACACATTTTAAATGCAACATAAGAATTACCCAGAATACAATGCATCCATGAGTCTTGGCTATATTATACACCCCGCTAGCACCAACCCCCCCCCCCCCCCTCTCCGTGCATCAGTTGAGGTGGGCGGGGTTGAGGGCGCGTGCATAATATAGCCAAGAGTCGCGGATGCATGGCATTCTGGGTAATTCTTATGTTGCGTTTATAATGTGTTACAGAGCCCATTGTGAGGCTTGTGTGGCATTATAATGCTGGATTGGTTCTTCCAGGGATGCGTCGAAGCGATGAACACAACAAGGTATGTTATGAATGGATTTATTAATTAATAAAAAGGCTAGGAACAAAACACTAGTGTAAAGAGAAAGGAAACAAAAGACGCTAGCGTGAAAGCTAGGATAAAACACTAGAAAACTAAAACTTGGCACGAGAGCACAAACGAGAAAACAAATCATCAGTATGAAAACTGGAATAATCCAGTGGCATAGCGTGAGAGCTAGCGAGAAAATAGTGAAGTGAAGTGAATTATATTTATATAGCGCTTTACATAGTGAAACCCAATATCTAAGTTACATTTAAACCAGTGTGGGTGGCACTGGGAGCAGGTGGGTAAAGTGTCTTGCCCAAGGACACAACGGCAGTGACGAGGATGGCGGAAGCGGGAATCGAACCTGCAACCCTCAAGTTGCTGGCACGGCCACTCTACCAACCGAGCTATACGAGTCGTCACGGTTGCACGTAGGCTAATTAGGATCAGAGAATGAATAACGAAAAGGGGCGAGTTTAAATAAGGGAGGTGATTAGAAGAAAACAGGTGTGCGTAGATAACAAAGGGCAGGTGAACTAATGAGCTACCATGGTGACAAACTAAACCGGAAATAAAGACGTTAAACAACAGGGTGATACTAAAATGGAACAATAAACCAGAATATGTACAGATCCGAGCAGCGGATCGCAACACCGATGTTCTCCCGAAATGTGTTTGGTGTTCTTGTTTGGTGTGGGTTCACAGAGTGTGGCGCATATTAGTAAGAGTGTTTATATCACAACCTTCAGTGTAAACGGTATGGCTGTTGACCAAGTACGCATTGCAATCGCAGGGGTGAAAAGAGGTTTGAAAACTATTAGCGCCTGCTTACTTTTACCGCATGCCTTGAATAAGCGCAGGGGTGAGAAGAGGTTTTAAATTAATTAGCGCCCTGGCGGCTATTCAAGGAAAATACGGTATGTATACTTGTCCAGGGTGTACCCCGCCTTCCGCCCGATTGTAGCTGAGATAGGCGCCAGCGCCCCCCGCGACCCCAAAAGGGAATAAGCGGTAGAAAATGGATGGATGGATATGCATATAAAGGTATATACAGTATAGGCCTCATATGATCAAACTTAAAAGTTGAAAAGGATTTGCAAATCGTTGTATTCTGTTTTTATTTACGACATACACAACGTGCCAACTTCACTGGTTCGGGGTTTTGCACATTAATTGAATAAAAAACGTACCGTAATGAATATTTAATAACATGTCAGGCACATGATGCCAATAGCATTTAAACATCCGCTGAGAAAATGGTTGTTTGCATTAGCTGCTGCTCCTCCCCCCTTTTTCTTCCCCCCGCCTTTTGCCTGCACCATCACACCATTGAGCGGCTGCCAAAGGGGGGGGATAGAGGGGCGGGGGGTGGGGGGGGGATCTGGTGGTCCCCCCTCGGAATCCCTCAATGGGCATTAATTGTATTCTATGGGGAAATAAAGTGACCCATCTGTGGAGGTGCTGATGAGGGGAGTGGGGGGGGGGGTTGGAGGGCTGGGTGGGGGGGAACTAATGACACATGGAGCCCACTAGGAAGACACTGGAAGAGCTCCATCCACGTGTTAGTTCTAGTAACTTTAGCACTTTAGCACGACACACTTTTGCAAAAAAAAAAAAAAAAAGTGACGTCTTTGCATGTATATTACATTTGTGGCGCGGGGGCGCATCGGGTGGCCCGCAGAACAAAAGGTAGATGGAAGTGTCGGGGTTGGGAAGGGGGAGAGGGGGGGATTTCATTAACGTGCATGTGCACGCGCCGAGCATCTGTCACGTCTAATTGGGGGGTGTCAGGTGCGGACGTGGGGGCCACGAGCTGTCCGCCCACGACATGAATCGTCCGCTCGGGTGTGACTGTTTGAAGGTGTGCGACATCTTTATTTATTACACGCTCCGCCCCGAGCTTTGCCAATCATGACTGATGGGTGTGGCGGAGCGTCCGGGGGTCGCCTTGTTTTTCACGCGGTTTTATTGGACCGGATCAATTGAGCGAGGCTTTTTGAAACCAGCAAGCTCCGCCATGCATGCGCTAATGAACTAAACACCTTGTTACACGGCGTGTGAAAACTATAAAATAGGGTGTGCTATTAGTGGGAGTGTTGCGTTGTGTTGTGCAATTCATAACTCTTCTTTTACTAAACCATACCATCCATCTTCTTCCGCTTATCCGAGGTCAGGTCGCGGGGGCAGCAGCCTAAGCAGGGAAGCCCAGACTTCCCTCTCCCCAGCCACTTCGTCCAGCTCTTCCCGGGGGATCCCGAGGCGTTCCCAGGCCAGCCGGGAGACATAGTCTTCCCAACGTGTCCTGGGTCTTCCCCGTAGCCTCTTACCTCCCTAGGAAGGTGTTCGGGTGGCATCCTGACCAGATGCCTGAACCACCTCATCTGGCTCCTCTCCATGTGGAGGAGCAGCGGCTTTACTTTGAGCTCCTCCCGGTTGGCAGAACTCCACACCCTATATCTAAGGGTACCGTACCCATACCATACCATACCAACTTTATTTATAAAGCACAGTTGAAGAACAAAGGGCTGCATACCACAAAGAATTAGAGGCAAAGGACAGACTAAAAAATAAAATTTAAAACAGACGTAAAATACACAGTGAAAAAGCAAATACAAATTATCCTAAGAAAAACGTGTACGTTAAAAAGCAGTTAAAAAGTTAAAAACAGTTTGTGAGGAGGCGTGGCCTGCGGACCTGCAGCGAGGCGGGGAGAAGAGGCGAGTGCTGAAAAGTGACCAGAGAATAATAATAATAATGGATTAGATTTATATTGCGCTTTTCTATTGTTAGATACTCAAAGCGCTCACAGAGAAGTGGGAACCCATCATTCCTTCACACCTGGTGGTGGTAAGCTACATCTGTAGCCACAGCTGCCCTGGGGTAGACTGACGGAAGCGTGGCTGCCAGTTTGCGCCTCCGACCACCACCTATCATTCATTCAACATTCATTCACCAGTGTGAGCGGCACCGGGGGCAAGGGTGAAGTGTCCTGCCCAAGGACACAATGGCAGCGACTTGGATGTCAATAGGTGGGAAGCGAACCTGCAACCCTCAGGTTTCTGGCACGGCCGCTCCACCCACTACGCCATGCCGCCCCCAAGAAGGAGGTTTATTGAAAAATAAACAATATATCTCCAAACCGTCAAGCCTGTCATGTCCGTCATTGGTGGTCCAAGGAACCCACAGGTGCGAGTCTTCCACAAATTGGTTCTGGGGCATCCACTCCGACTTCACCAACACCCTCCTTCCCGGCCGCTGCCGTTTTATACAATGACAGGTGATGAGACAACCGCGCACAGGTGGACCATCTACGCACCCGCCTCGCTGCAGGTCCGCAGGCCACACCTCCTCACACAATTAAAAAAGTTAAAAACAGTTTAAAGTCCCAAGCCAGTGAATAAAAGTGGGTTTTAAGAAGGATCTTAAAAGTAGCCAAAGAAGGGACCTGTCTCACATGGAGAGGGAGATGGTTCCAGAGTTTGGGACCCACAACAGAGAAGGGGTTTTGATTTGGGTACCTCCAGGATCAGCTGACCTGAGGGACCGGGTGGGGGCACAAAGGTGGAGCAGCTCAGAGAGGAAAGGTGGGGCAAGACCAGGTAAGGATTTAAAAACGAGTAAAACTATTTTAAAATGGACTCTAAAAGACAGCTTTTAGTGTGCACTACGTGGCTTCCACCATGGAGACACTCATTTACTGCACATTCATGTCATCATGCTCCGACTTGTGGCGTTTTTTTTTTTTCCTTGACAGTTTTAGGAGCAGTCCTGCAGTACTTCTACAAAACCACCTACTAATGGAAGATGCATATTGCGCTACACTTTTTTTTTCACAGAAAAGATATGTTAATCAATCCATCAGTCAATCAATGTTTACTTATATAGCCCTAAATCACAAGTGTCTCAAAGGGCTGCACAACGACATCCTGGGCTCAGATCCTACATTGGGGCAAGGAAAAACTCAACCCAATGGGATGACAATTAGAAACCTTGGAGAGGACCGCAGATGTGGGGTCCTCTGCAGTGGACACTTGATTTTAGGTTTTGACTTTGGCAAAAATATAACCATATACAATACATTCTATACCAGGGGTGTCAAACGTATGAGTTTGCCAAGTATAAAAGTGAGCTGAAATTTAGATTTTAAGAAACTGCTGCTCTAAATGTGTCCACTAGATGTCGCAATAGCAATTATTTAGCATAATTGCTAAATTATGCTACGTATGTAAAAAGAAAAAAACATATGATGCTAGTGCACTAGTCGAGGAAAATGAGCAAACTACATTAATAACATCCTGTAATTTCATTTTGATATAATCTTTTTTTCGTGTGAGATTGAAAATTAACACCAACGTTTTCCGCCCGATTGTAGCTGAGATAGGCACCAGCGCCCCCCGCCACCCCAAAGGGAATAAGCGGTTGAAAATGGATGGATGAAGTTGACTGATGAACATTATCACACAATATATCTAGAAAAGTATAAATAACGACAAATAAAGATAGAACTGTTACGATCCGCTGCCCGGATCGTTTGTTATTTGGATTTTTGAGTTTGTTTGTGCACTTCCTGATTTGTTCTGTCGCCATGGTTGCATATTTGTTTCACCTGTTCCTGGTTTCCGGGCTCTCACCTGTTTGTGATTACCATCCTTATTTAAGCCTGCATTTTCTGTTACTCGCTTTCGCATCCTAGTGACGACGCTAACTCCCGACATCGGTGAACCTGTTTTTGTACTTCTTAGCTTCCATGCTATTCCTGTGTTTAGTTCCCTAGCTTCCATGCTAGCGCTTTTGGTTTGTCTTTTCTACTTAGCACCAGTGTTTTTGTTCTTAGCCTGTTTTTAGTTAAATAAAATTTAACAGCATTTCTTACCTTTACGCTGTGTTCGAGCCCGAACTGCGTCTTGGAAGAAGCACCATCACCACCATGCCTAGCAAACGTCACAAGAACACTATTAACACTATAACATATGATAATGGATGATAATGATAAGTCGGTATACATACACCGATATGGATATATTTTTTTGATTCATTCTTTTTTCCTTTATTTATTTATTCATTTATTATTTTTATTGTTGGTTTCTTAGTCCACACAGATTCCTGATTTTTCAGAATGTGTGTGGACAGGGCACGCTGGAGCCCTGCCCAAGATGGCGGCAAGGAGGCGGAGAATGCGGCTGAGCGGAGAGGCGGGGCGTGCCAGGGCCGACGCCGCCACAATCTAATTCTGGTGCGTGGATCGCGCAGCGGCACACAATTGACTTATCTCCTCACACTGTATAAAAGGGGAGAAGGAGGAAAGATCGGGGCAGAAGGAGTAGGAGAACCTGCAGCAGTACCTGAGGACCGAGAGTGACAGAAAGCGAGCCGAAGACAGCGTCGACGCGGCCGGCTGAAAGCGAACAAAGAGCGAGCATGAATTGAGTATCGTGGACCCCCACTTAAACAAGTTGAAAAACTTATTCGGGTGTTACCATTTAGTGGTCAATTGTACGGAATACGTACTGAACTGTGCAATCTACTAATAAAAGTATCAATCAATCAGGAGAGAAGGAGCTGAAAAGCGACCCCACCGCAGACAAGCTTGTGTTATTGAAAGAATAAACAAGGGTCAAACCTGCCCGAAAGAGATGTCCTTCCTTGATGGTCCATGGAACCCGCACGACGACAGTGTGTTCTATTTTTAAATAAAGAAAACAATCTGAAGTTCTCTTTAGTTTTAAGTTATCGTGCCGTGGTTTTACCAGTCCGGCCCACTTGGGAGTTGATTTTTCTCCATGTGCCCCCCCCCCCCCCCCCCCATCCCCCCCCCACCCCCCCCCCCCCCCCCCATCTAAAAGGAGTTTGACAACCCTGTCCTATACGGTTGTTTATCGGCACAACCACTTTTGGGAGGTCCCATTATTTTATTGATTTCATAGACGACATCAAAATAAAAATCAAATCAATTTTGTTGTCAAAGTTCAATAATAAGATTGTTTGACTTCAATTAGGAATGTGTAACACAACCTACAACCCCTTTCTAAAAATATAAAATGGTTCATTCCTTCTGGTAGCAACAAAGCCATCATGGACCACTTCACTGTCCACTCAGGGTACCGTGAAGTCGAAAAGTAAAATATATCACCATATCTTCCAGACTATGAAGTGCACTTAAAATCCTTTCATTTTCACAACACTCTGTGTTCTTGAGGCATACCTCCGCTAAGTTCATCTCCACGGTGTGTTCACTGGCGTCGGGGAAACCCGGCTTCCCTTTACGCCTTCTAGGTAAAAAGCGAGTCTGACTCCGGGAGCGAGGCCAATTAACGAGGCCAACGAAGAGTCGTCTCAGAGCCACAAACTCCTCTTCTCGGTTGCTTTGTCTCCCCCGAGTTCAACTCGAATATTGAGGGAGGGAACGGGAGCGCCGGGCTAGAAATAGAGGAGGCGCACCAGGAGAAGAAGAAGCTAATGTAATGTCACTCAGCGCCAATCAGGTCTGCTTGGCTTCCTGAGAACATTTCAGAAATAGAATTGTGCTGACGGAGGAAGAAGATGTTGCTGGCGGAGGATCGATTCTCTCCCACTTAACCTCCAGCGTTTGCAGTCCTGTGCCGTCATCTGGTGCACTAGCCTGGTGCACTCGTCTGGTGCACTCGGCAGGTACAGTCGTCTGGTACACTCGTCTGCTGCACTCGTCCGGTGCACACGTCTAGTGCACTCGTCCGGCAAACTCGTCCGGTGCACTCATCTGGAGCACTCGTCCGGTGCACACGTCTAGTGCACTCATCTGGTGCACTAGCCTGGTGCACTCATCTGGTGCACTCGGCAGGTACACTCGTCTGCTGCACTCATCTGGTGCACTCGTCCGGTGCACACGTCTAGTGCACTCGTCCGGCAAACTCGTCCGGTGCACTCATCTGGAGCACTCGTCCGGTGCACACGTCTAGTGCACTCATCTGGTGCACTCGGCAGGTACACTCGTCTGCTGCACTCATCCGGCACACTCGTCCGGTGCACTCATCTGGAGCACTCGTCTGATACACTCGTCTGGTGCACTCATCTGATGCACTCATCTGGTGCACTCGTCCAGTGCACTCGTCCGGTGCACTCGTCTGATACACTCGTCTGGTTCACTCATCTGGTGCACTCGTCCGGTACACTCGTCCAGTGCACTCGTCTGGTGCACTCGTCTGGTGCACTTGTCTGGTGCACTTGTTTGGTGCACTCCTTTGGGTACACTCGTCTGGTGCACTCGTCTAATGCACTTGTCCGGGTCACTCGTCTGGTACACTTGTCAGGTACACTTGTCCAGTGCACTCGTCCGGTGCACTTGTCTGGTGCACTTGTTTGGTGCACTCCTTTGGGTACACTCGTCTGGTGCACTCGTCTAATGCACTTGTCCGGGTCACTCGTCTGGTACACTTGTCAGGTACACTTGTCCAGTGCACTCGTCCGGTGCACTCGTCTGGGGCACTCATCTGGTACACTTGTCTGGTACACTTGTTCGGTGCACTCGTCCGGCGGACTCGTTTAGTGCACTCGTCCGGTGCACTCGTCTAGTGCACTCGTCCGGCAAACTCGTCCGGTGCACTCATCTGGAGCACTCGTCCGGTGCACACGTCTAGTGCACTCGTCCGGCACACTCGTCCGGTGCACTCATCTGGAGCACTCGTCTGATACACTCGTCTGGTGCACTCATCTGATGCACTCATCTGGTGCACTCGTCCAGTGCACTCGTCCGGTGCACTCGTCTGATACACTCGTCTGGTTCACTCATCTGGTGCACTCGTCCGGTACACTCTTCCAGTGCACTCGTCTGGTGCACTCGTCTGGTGCACTTGTCTGGTGCACTTGTTTGGTGCACTCCTTTGGGTACACTCGTCTGGTGCACTCGTCTAATGCACTTGTCCGGGTCACTCGTCTGGTACACTTGTCAGGTACACTTGTCCAGTGCACTCGTCCGGTGCACTCGTCTGGGGCACTCATCTGGTACACTTGTCTGGTACACTTGTTCGGTGCACTCGTCCGGCGGACTCGTTTAGTGAACTCGTCCGGTGCACTCGTCCAGTGCACTCGTCTGGTACGCTTGTCCAGTACACTTGTCCAGTGCACTCGTCCGGTAGACTCGTCTGGTGCACTCATCTGGTGCACTTGTCTGGTGCACTTGTTTGGTGCACTCCTTTAAGTACACTCGTCTGGTGCTCTCGTCTAATGCACTTGTCCGGTGCACTCGTCTGGTGCACTTGTCCAGTACACTTGTCCAGTGCACTCGTCTGGGGCACTCATCTGGTACACTTGTCCGGTACACTTGTCCAGTGCACTCGTCCGATAGACCCGTTTGGTGCACTCTTCCGGTGCACTCTTCCGGTGCACTCGTCTGGTACACTCGTCTGGTGCACTCGTCTAATGCACTTGTCCGGGGCACTGGTCTGGTACACTTGTCCAGTGCACTTGTTGGGTGCACTCGTCCGGTGCACTCGTCTGGGGCCCTCGTCTGGTACACTTGTCCGGTACACTTCTCCAGTGCACTCGTCCGGTGGACTCGTTTGGTGCACTCGTCCGGTGCACTCGTCGGGTGCACTCGTCTGGAACACTCGTCTGGTGCACTCGTCTAATGCACTTGTCAAGGGGCACTCGTCTGGTACACTTGTCCGGTACACTTTTCCAGTGCACTTGTCTGGTGCACTCGTCCGGTGCACTCGTCCGGTGCACTTGTCCAGTGCACTCATCCGATAGACTCGTTTGGTGCACTCTTCCGGTGCACTCGTCTGGTACACTCGTCTGGTGCACTCGTCTAATGCACTTGTCCGGGGCACTGGTCTGGCACACTTGTCCAGTGCACTTGTCCAGTGCACTCGTCCGGTGGACTCGTCCGGTGCACTCGTCTGGGGCACTCGTCTGGTACACTCGTCTGGAGCACTCGTCTAATGCACTTGTCGAGGGGCACTCGTCTGGTACACTTGTCCGGTACACTTGTCCAGTGCACTCCTCCAGTGCACTCATCTGGAGCACTCGTCTGATACACTCGTCTGGTGCACTCATCTGATGCACTCATCTGGTGCACTCGTCCAGTGCACTCGTCCGGTGCACTCGTCTGATACACTCGTCTGGTTCACTCATCTGGTGCACTCGTCCGGTACACTCTTCCAGTGCACTCGTCTGGTGCACTCGTCTGGTGCACTTGTCTGGTGCACTTGTTTGGTGCACTCCTTTGGGTACACTCGTCTGGTGCACTCGTCTAATGCACTTGTCCGGGTCACTCGTCTGGTACACTTGTCAGGTACACTTGTCCAGTGCACTCGTCCGGTGCACTCGTCTGGGGCACTCATCTGGTACACTTGTCTGGTACACTTGTTCGGTGCACTCGTCCGGCGGACTCGTTTAGTGCACTCGTCCGGTGCACTCGTCCAGTGCACTCGTCTGGTACGCTTGTCCAGTACACTTGTCCAGTGCACTCGTCCGGTAGACTCGTCTGGTGCACTCATCTGGTGCACTTGTCTGGTGCACTTGTTTGGTGCACTCCTTTAAGTACACTCGTCTGGTGCTCTCGTCTAATGCACTTGTCCGGTGCACTCGTCTGGTGCACTTGTCCAGTACACTTGTCCAGTGCACTCGTCTGGGGCACTCATCTGGTACACTTGTCCGGTACACTTGTCCAGTGCACTCGTCCGATAGACCCGTTTGGTGCACTCTTCCGGTGCACTCTTCCGGTGCACTCGTCTGGTACACTCGTCTGGTGCACTCGTCTAATGCACTTGTCCGGGGCACTGGTCTGGTACACTTGTCCAGTGCACTTGTTGGGTGCACTCGTCCGGTGCACTCGTCTGGGGCCCTCGTCTGGTACACTTGTCCGGTACACTTCTCCAGTGCACTCGTCCGGTGGACTCGTTTGGTGCACTCGTCCGGTGCACTCGTCGGGTGCACTCGTCTGGAACACTCGTCTGGTGCACTCGTCTAATGCACTTGTCAAGGGGCACTCGTCTGGTACACTTGTCCGGTACACTTTTCCAGTGCACTTGTCTGGTGCACTCGTCCGGTGCACTCGTCCGGTGCACTTGTCCAGTGCACTCGTCCGATAGACTCGTTTGGTGCACTCTTCCGGTGCACTCGTCTGGTACACTCGTCTGGTGCACTCGTCTAATGCACTTGTCCGGGGCACTGGTCTGGCACACTTGTCCAGTGCACTTGTCCAGTGCACTCGTCCGGTGGACTCGTCCGGTGCACTCGTCTGGGGCACTCGTCTGGTACACTCGTCTGGAGCACTCGTCTAATGCACTTGTCGAGGGGCACTCGTCTGGTACACTTGTCCGGTACACTTGTCCAGTGCACTCGTCTGGTGCACTCGTCCGGTGCACTCGTCCGGTGCACTCGTCCGGTGGACTCGTCTGGTTCACTCGTCTGGTGCACTTGTCCGGTGCACTCGTCTGGTGCACTCATCTGGTGCACTCGTCCGATAGACTCGTTTGGTGCACTCTTCCGGTGCACTCGTCTGGTACACTCGTCTGGTACACTCGTCTGGTGCACTCGTCTAATGCACTTGTCCGGGTCACTCGTCTGGTACACTTGTCAGGTACACTTGTCCAGTGCACTCGTCCGGTGCACTTGTCTGGTGCACTTGTTTGGTGCACTCCTTTGGGTACACTCGTCTGGTGCACTCGTCTAATGCACTTGTCCGGGTCACTCGTCTGGTACACTTGTCAGGTACACTTGTCCAGTGCACTCGTCCGGTGCACTCGTCTGGGGCACTCATCTGGTACACTTGTCTGGTACACTTGTTCGGTGCACTCGTCCGGCGGACTCGTTTAGTGCACTCGTCCGGTGCACTCGTCCAGTGCACTCGTCTGGTACGCTTGTCCAGTACACTTGTCCAGTGCACTCGTCCGGTAGACTCGTCTGGTGCACTCATCTGGTGCACTTGTCTGGTGCACTTGTTTGGTGCACTCCTTTAAGTACACTCGTCTGGTGCTCTCGTCTAATGCACTTGTCCGGTGCACTCGTCTGGTGCACTTGTCCAGTACACTTGTCCAGTGCACTCGTCTGGGGCACTCATCTGGTACACTTGTCCGGTACACTTGTCCAGTGCACTCGTCCGATAGACCCGTTTGGTGCACTCTTCCGGTGCACTCTTCCGGTGCACTCGTCTGGTACACTCGTCTGGTGCACTCGTCTAATGCACTTGTCCGGGGCACTGGTCTGGTACACTTGTCCAGTGCACTTGTTGGGTGCACTCGTCCGGTGCACTCGTCTGGGGCCCTCGTCTGGTACACTTGTCCGGTACACTTCTCCAGTGCACTCGTCCGGTGGACTCGTTTGGTGCACTCGTCCGGTGCACTCGTCGGGTGCACTCGTCTGGAACACTCGTCTGGTGCACTCGTCTAATGCACTTGTCAAGGGGCACTCGTCTGGTACACTTGTCCGGTACACTTTTCCAGTGCACTTGTCTGGTGCACTCGTCCGGTGCACTCGTCCGGTGCACTTGTCCAGTGCACTCGTCCGATAGACTCGTTTGGTGCACTCTTCCGGTGCACTCGTCTGGTACACTCGTCTGGTGCACTCGTCTAATGCACTTGTCCGGGGCACTGGTCTGGCACACTTGTCCAGTGCACTTGTCCAGTGCACTCGTCCGGTGGACTCGTCCGGTGCACTCGTCTGGGGCACTCGTCTGGTACACTCGTCTGGAGCACTCGTCTAATGCACTTGTCGAGGGGCACTCGTCTGGTACACTCGTCTGGAGCACTCGTCTAATGCACTTGTCGAGGGGCACTCGTCTGGTACACTTGTCCGGTACACTTGTCCAGTGCACTCGTCTGGTGCACTCGTCCGGTGCACTCGTCCGGTGCACTCGTCCGGTGGACTCGTCTGGTTCACTCGTCTGGTGCACTTGTCCGGTACATTTGTCCAGTGCACTCATCTGGTGCACTCGTCCGGTGCACTCGTCTGGGGTACTCGTCTGGTACACTTGTCCAGTGCACTCGTCCGGTAGACTCGTCTGGTTCACTCGTCCGGTGCACTCGTCTGGTGAACTCATCTGGTGCACTTGTCTGGTGCACTCTTTGGGTGCACTCGTTTAGGTACACTCGTCTGGTGCTCTCGCCTAATGCACTTGTCCAGTGCACTCGTCCGGTAGACTCGTCTGGTTCACTCGTCCCGTGCACTCGTCTGGTGCACTCATCTGGTGCACTTGTCTGGCGCACTTTTTGGGTGCACTCGTTTAGGTACACTCGTCTGGTGCTCTCGCCTAATGCACTTGTCCGGTGCACTCGTCTGGTACACTTTTCTGGTGTACTCGTCTGGTACACCCGTCTGGTACACTTGTCTCGTGGACTTGTCGGGTGCACTCGTCTGGTGCACTCGTCTAGTGGACTTGTCGGGTACACCCGTCTGGTACACTTTTCTGGTGTACTCGTCTGGTACACCCGTCTGGTACACTTGTCTCGTGGACTTGTCGGGTGCACTCGTCTGGTACACTCGTCCGGTGCATACATACATACATAACATGTAATGGTGGTTCTTTGCTCAAAATGTTGCATAGATGATGTTTTACTCATCATCTTCAAAGCACTTTCTGACAGTCTCTTCAGGATGCGCCGTTTTGTGGGCGGGTCGTATTTACGTGCCTCCACTTCGACAGCGTCTTCTCCCCGTCATCTTTGTTGTAGCGGTGTAGCGTGCAAGGACGGGAGTGGAAGAAGTGTCAAAAGATGGCGCTAACTGTTTTAATGACAATCACACTTTACTTCAATAAATAACGGAGCAGCATTTCCTCGTCCGGAAACAACAACAAGGCCGGAAATGTGTCCGGTGAAAAACCGTACGACCGGAACTCTTGGGTGAATAATGTAAACTCACTACACCGGTATGTTTTAGTGCTTTCATGATGAGTTTACTGACGGATATAAATAAGAACTTTACACTACTTTATATTAGAAATGGCAACAGTGGAGGATGAATGTTACATAACAAGAAGAAGAAGCTTATCGACTACATTGTCGCCATGGAATACAAAGGCGGAAGCGCGCAAATTTTCTGGATTTATGCAGATCCCAAATACACATCAGCAGGTACCAGAAGGTAAGAAAAGTTACTTCTGCATAATATTGTGAAATTAAACAGCAGATAATACACACCATAATAATCCATCAAACGGTGCAGCTTCAAAGTTTACCAAAGTCGTACTAAAACATGTTCGTAGATTTTTGAGCGCCGTGTGTAATGTTCTATATTTTCAATGGAACATATAAAATAATGGTTGTGTTTACCTGACTCATATTGCCATCATATTGCAGTCTACACGTATCTTTTATGTTTGACTGCCATCTACTGGTCACACTTATCATTACACCATGTAACATATAAAATAGCTTTGAGGTCAGTAAGCATAATCTGAATTATTCCGCACGTTAGGCGGACCGGGTTCTAAGGCGCACTGTCGGGTTTTGAGGAAAAAGAAAGGATTTTAAGTGCACACATTTTCACAGTGTTTAATGTATATGTCAATGGAAATGCCCCCCTCTACCTCAAAGAACTATTCACCCCCAAATCCTCCACACGACACCTCTGCTCCAAACAGACTAACCTCCTCCAACCTCCGAGGACAAAGCTACGAACTATTGGAGACCGGGCTTTCTGCTCCACCGCTCCCAGTTTGTAGAACGCTCTCCCTGACTACATGAGGGCACCACAGACTGTGGAAGCTTTTCAAAAAGGCTTAAAAACCCTTCTTTTTAAGAAAAAACAACCTTTTTATAGATAAATGCATACAAGTTCCAGCTATTAGGCTGTTCTAGATTTTATTTTTATTATCTTTTTATTATTATTTTTTTTAATTTTTTTTTTTATTTTTTTAATACACTATAGCCCTTTGAGGTTGTTTGCTCAATGTAAAGGAATGTATACAAATAAATATATTATTACTATTATTATTAAGAATAAATTCACTTTATTAACATCAGTACCAAGTGTAGACTCAATGACTGACCAGAAGTAGTTACAGTGGTTTTAGCCGGACTACCGGTCCGCAGAGAAACATTAAATAATTCTTAAACGACTGCATTTTCCACGACTTACCTTTCACCTGTCCCAAAAGACACACCACTAAGCTTGTTTATAGATGTACAGTAAAACTCCTCTTGGAAGTTTCCATTTGTTGTGTTTCTTATAACTTTGTGACATGATAAATCCATTCATCCATTTTCTACTGCTGCTTGTCCCTTTTGCGGTCACGGAGGGTGCTGGAGTCTATCTCAGCTGCATTCGGGCAGAAGGCGGTGTACACCCTGGACAAATCGCCACCTCATCACAGCACCAGAGTGTTCCGTCTGCATCCTGGGAGAACAAACTCCTAAGCTGCGACCCCGTCGTCGTGACAGAAACAAGCCCAGGGGCTCCCACTTTCCATCCATCCATCCATTTTCTACAGCTTGTCCCATTCGGGGTCGTGGGGGGTGCCCACGCCTATCTCAGCTGCCTTTTGGGCAGAAGGCGGGGTACACCCTGGACAAATCGGCACCTCATCACAGGGCCAACACACATAGACAGACAACATTCACACACTAGAGACCATTTAGTGTTGCCAATCAACCTATCCCCAGGTGCATGTCTTTGGAGGTGGGCGGGGCCTATCCCCAGGTGCATGTCTTTTAAAGTGGGAGGGGCCTATCCCCAGGTGCATGTCTTTGGAGGTGGGAGGAAGCCGGAGTACCCGGAGGGAACCCATGCAATCACGGGGAGAACATGCAAACTCCACACAGAAAGATCCCGAGCCTGGGATTGAACTCGGGACTACTCAGGACCTTCGTATTGTGAGGCACATGCACTGACCCCTATACCACCGTGCTGGCCTGACATGATACAATCCACATATACAGTAAATTATAAATGTGACAGATTGTAGCCCAAGGTTGTTTTCCATCTGCGTCATTGCAAAGAAACTGTCATGATCCGTGGCCCGGATCAAGTGTTGTTATATTCTGTCAGTTTTGGACTCCCTTGGGTGCTTATTGTTTCCACCTGTCTCAGATTGGTACTCGGGACGCTTACCTGTTTCCCCAGCACTAATCAGAGGGACTTTTTAATCCTGCCTTTGCCGGTCAGTTGGGCTGACTTCAGTGGTCTTCGTATTTCCTAGCTCATGGTTCCTGCTCTAAGTTTTTTCCTTAGCTTCCCGTGCGATTGGCACACATCCCTTTTGCTTGTTTTCTGTTTTTGGTACTACGCGTTATTTTTATGATGACTAAATCATGTTCCTACCTGCACGCCCTGTCCAGAGTGTTCCGTCTGCATCCCGGGAGAACGAACCCCCGTCGTCGTGACAGAAACAAGCCCGGTGCTCCTACTTTCCATCCATCAGCCATTTTATACCGTTTGTCCCATTCGGGTTTGTGTGGGGTGCTCAAGCCTATCTTTGCTGCCTTCGGGTAGAAGGCGGCGTACACCCTGGACAAATCGCCACCTCATCACGTGGCCAACGCAGATAGACAACATTTACACTCACATTCACACACTGGGGACCATTTAGTGTTTGCTATATGCAACCTTTTACGTTCAGTCTTCGTGTCTCCTAGGTCATGATTCCTGCTCTAAGTTTTTTCCGTAACTTCCCATGCGATCGGCACGCATCCCTTTTGCTTGTTTTCTGTTTTTGGTACTACGCGTTTGTGGAAGTCCACTGTAGACACGGCACAAGAGCCAAGCGTGCAGTTTTTAACAAAGGTTTTAATGTAGATTGGTTTTATCAAAAGTCTTTCTCCCCCAGAACGTGACTTTTCAGCCACGTCCGTATCCTCCCTCCCCCTCTGCTCTCGACCGCTCACTGTTAAAGGCAACGGATGATTAGATTTACACGTACCACCTGGGAAATCGAATCACCTGTCAGCTGTGTCTCGCCGTCAGCACATGCTCGTCCTCAGCACCATAGACAGAGGCGGTGACTTTTGCTCCTGCAGGCGCGCTAACCACACTTCCCTCCACAGCGTTATTATTTGATGATTGGGGACGGCGTGGCGCAGTGGGAGAGTGGCCGTGCGCAACCCGAGGGTCCCTGGTTCAAATCCCACCTAGTACCAACCTCGTCACGTCCGTTGTGTCCTGAGCAAGACACTTCACCCTTGCTCCTGATGGGTGCTGGTTGGCGCCTTGCATGGCAGCTCCCTCCATCAGTGTGTGAATGTGTGTGTGAATGGGTAAATGTGGAAGTAGTGTCAAAGCGCTTTGAGTACCTTGAAGGTAGAAAAGCGCTATACAAGTACAACCCATTTATTGGTTTATTATAATCATGTTCCTACCTGCACGCCTTGTCCGGAGTGGTCCGTCTGCATCCCGGGAGAAGGAACCCCGCAGTAGGCTGCCAGCCCCTCGTCGTGACAGAAACAAGCCCGGGGCTCCCGCTAATTCAGGGTTATCAGGAGTTGTAGTATTCATGCATTTATTTTTGCTGTACTTATCTGCGACAAGTGGAAAGCCACTCCCTGAAAATAAGGCCGACATTAAACTGGTCCGCGGTGCAAAAAGGGGTTGGGGACCCCTGCTCTAAACGGTTTTCTAAACTCAATAAATTAAGAAGAGCACAGGCCAGGCCAAACATTCTGCTTCACAATGTCCCAGGCAGGGTCCTACTCCTGGAAGCACTCAGGCAACCCCGGACCATAATGACACCACCACCACTACAAGTGACTGTAGACAATCAATCAATCAATCAATGTTTATTTATATAGCCCCAAATCACAAATGTCTCAAAGGACTGCACAAATCATTACGACTACAACATCCTCGGAAGAACCCACAACAGGGCAAGGAAAACTCACACCCAGTGGGCAGGGAGAATTCACATCCAGTGGGACGCCAGTGACTATGAGAAACCTTGGAGAGGACCTCAGATGTGGGCAACCCCCCCTCTCTAGGGGACCGAAAGCAGTGGATGTCGAGCGGGTCTAACATGATACTGTGAAAGTTCAATCCATAGTGGCTCCAACACAGCCGCGAGAGTTCAGTTCAAGCGGATCCAAGACAGCAGCGAGAGTCCCGTCCACAGGAAACCATCTCAAGCGGATCAGCAGCGTAGAGATGTCCCCAACCGATACAGGCGAGCGGTCCATCCTGGGTCTCGACTCTGGACAGCCAGTACTTCATCCATGGTCATCGGACCGGACCCCCTCCACAAGGGAGGGGGGGACATAGGAGAAAGAAAAGAAGCGGCAGATCAACTGGTCTAACAAGGAGGTCTATTTAAAGGCTAGAGTATACAGATGAGTTTTAAGGTGAGACTTAAATGCTTCTACTGAGGTGGCATCTCGAACTGTTACCGGGAGGGCATTCCAGAGTACTGGAGCCCGAACGGAAAACGCTCTATAGCCCGCAGACTTTTTTTGGGCTCTAGGAATCACTAATAAGCCGGAGTCTTTTGAACGCAGATTTCTTGCCGGGACATATGGTACAATACAATCAGCAAGATAGGATGGAGCTAGACCGTGTAGTATTTTATACGTAAGTAGTAAAACCTTAAAGTCACATCTTAAGTGCACAGGAAGCCAGTGCAGGTGAGCCAGTATAGGTATATATGTATGTATATATGTATATAAAGGTATATACAGTATAGGTATATATGTATGTATATATGTATATAAAGGTATATACAGTACAGGTATATATGTATGTATATATGTATATAAAGGTATATACAGTACAGGTATATATGTATGTATATATGTATATAAAGGTATATACAGTATAGGTATATATGTATGTATATATGTATATAAAGGTATATACAGTATAGGTATATATGTATGTATATATGTATATAAAGGTATATACAGTATAGGTATATATGTATGTATATATGTATATAAAGGTATATACAGTATAGGTATATATGTATGTATATATGTATATAAAGGTATATACAGTACAGGCGTAATGTGATCAAACTTTCTTGTTCTTGTCAAAAGTCTAGCAGCCGCATTTTGTACCAACTGTAATCTTTTAATGCTAGACATGGGGAGACCCCAAAATAATACGTTACAGTAGTCGAGGCGAGACGTAACAAACGCATGGATAATGATCTCAGCGTCTTTAGTGGACAGAATGGAGCGAATTTTAGCCACAATTATCTTGATGCACACTTGTGTTGGAATTAACGTGAAACCTCAGCTTGCCAATGCTGATAGCACTTGTGTAGCCACCATGCTTGATAGTTTCTCAATGATCTTGAGACTTTTATTAGTAGATTGCACAGTACAGTACATATTCCGTACAATTGACCACTAAATGGTAACACCCCAATAAGTTTTTCAACTTGTTTAAGTCGGGGTCCACGTTAATCAGTTCATGGTTTTTCCGTAAATTTAAGATACATTATCACTGTTATGCGGATCAATCAATCAATCAATCAATGTTTAGTTATATAGCCCTGAATCACTAGTGTCTCAAAGGGCTGCACAAACCACTACGACATCCTCGGTAGGCCCACATAAGGGCAAGGAAAACTCACACCCAGTGGGACGTCGGTGACAATGATGACTATAAGAACCTTGGAGAGGAGGAAAGCAATGGATGTCGAGCGGGTCTAACATGATACTGTGAAAGTTCAATCCATAATGGATCCAACACAGTCGCGAGAGTCCAGTCCAAAGCGGATCCAACACAGCAGCGAGAGTCCCGTTCACAACGGAATCATACAAAGAGCTCCTTGATCAGTTTCCCAGGAAGTGGGTCAAGTAAACACGTTGTTTGTTTTATTCCACTTACACGTTGTAACATTCATCCATCCATTTTCTACCGCTTATTCCCTTTTGGGGTCGCGGGGGGCGCTGGCGCCTATCTCAGCTACAATTGGGCGGAAGGCGGGGTACACCCTGGACAAGACGCCACCTCATCGCAGGGCCAACACAGATAGACAACATTCACACACTAGGGCCAATTTAATGTTGCCAATCAACCTATCCCCAGGTGCATATCTTTGGAGGTGGGAGGGGCCTATCCCCAGGTGCATGTATTTGGAGGTGGGAGGGGCCTATCCCCAGGTGCATGTCTTTGGAGGTGGGAGGGGCCTATCCCCAGGTGCATGTCTTTTAAGGTGGGAGGGGCCTATCCCCAGGTGCATGTCTTTGGAGGTGGGAGGGGTCTATCCCCAGGTGCATGTCTTTGGAGGTGGGAGGGGGGCTATCCCCAGGTGCATGTCTTTGGAGGTGGGAGGGGCCTATCCCCAGGTGCATGTATTTGGAGGTAGGAGGGGCCTATCCCCAGGTGCATGTCTTTGGAGGTGGGAGGGGCCTATCCCCAGGTGCATGTCTTTTAAGGTGGGAGGGGCCTATCCCCAGGTGCATGTCTTTGGAGGTGGGAGGGGTCTATCCCCAGGTGCATGTCTTTGGAGGTGGGAGGGGTCTATCCCCAGGTGCATGTCTTTGGAGGTGGGAGGGGCCTATCCCCAGGTGCATGTCTTTTAAGGTGGGAGGGGCCTATCCCCAGGTGCATGTCTTTGGAGGTGGGAGGGGTCTATCCCCAGGTGCATGTCTTTGGAGGTGGGAGGGGTCTATCCCCAGGTGCATGTCTTTGGAGGTGGGAGGGGCCTATCCCCAGGTGCATGTATTTGGAGGTAGGAGGGGCCTATCCCCAGGTGCATGTCTTTGGAGGTGGGAGGGGCCTATCCCCAGGTGCATGTCTTTTTAGGTGGGAGGGGCCTATCCCCAGGTGCATGTCTTTGGAGGTGGGAGGGGTCTATCCCCAGGTGCATGTCTTTGGAGGTGGGAGGGGTCTATCCCCAGGTGCATGTCTTTGGAGGTGGGAGGGGCCTATCCCCAGGTGCATGTCTTTGGAGGTGGGAGGAAGCCGGAGTACCCGGAGGGAACCCACGCATTCACGGGGAGAAACTCCACACAGAAAGATCCCGAGCCTGGATTTGAACCCAGGACTGCAGGAACTTCGTATTGTGAGGCAGACGCACTAACCCCTCTGCCACCGTGAAGTAACAATTCCTCTAATGTTATTTCCTCAAAACGAGAGAAACTATTTTGGAGGGCAGTATCCGCCGTATATACCATCGTGTCAGTGTTAATAGAACCCCGTTGTAGCTGGGACGCATTGTCTTTAATCTCCTTTCTAAAGACTTCAATTTTCTTACTAAAGAATTGCATAAAGTCATCAGCTGAGTGGGTTGAGCTACTGGAAGGAGTCCCTTGTTGGGTTAGCGATGCTACCGTACTAAACGAAAATTTAGGATCGTTTTTATTACGGTGGATGAGATTTGAGTAATAATTAGCTTTAGCTAAGGTAAGCATGCGTTTATAAGTTATTAAACCATCACTCCATGCTTGATGGTGCACCTCAAGTTTAGTCGTGCGCCATTTGTGTTCCAGCTTTCTACATAATAATTTCTGAGCTCTAGTTTCTTCTGTGAACCACGGGGTGCGCTTTTTTGGAGCCTTTTTTAACTTTAGCGGTGCACCCCCATACCATCACAGATGCTGGCTTTTGAACTTTGCGTCGAGAACAGTCTGGATGGTTCATTTCCCCTTTGGTCCGGATGACACGATGTCGAATATTTCCAAAACAATTTGAAATGTGGACTCGTCAGACCACAGAACACTTTTCCACTTTGCATCAGTCCATCTTAGATGATCTCGGGCCCAGAGAAGCCGGCGGCGTTTCTGGATGTTGTTGATAAATGGCTTGCGCGTTGCATAGTAGAGCTTTAACTTGCACTTACAGATGTAGCGACCAACTGTATTTAGTGACAGTGGTTTTCTGAAGTGTTCCTAAGGCCATGTGGTGATATCCTTTAGATATTGATGCTGGTTTTTGATACAGTGTCGTCTGAGGGATCGACGATCACGCTCATTCAATGTTGGTTTCCGGCCATGCCGCTTACGTGGAGTGATTTCTCCAGATTCTCTGAACCTTTTGATGATATTATGGAGCGTAGATGTTGAAATCCCTCAATTTCTTGCAATGTCACTTTGAGAAAGGTTGTTCTTAAACTGTTTGACTATTTGCTCACACAGTTGTGGACAAAGGGGTGTACCTCGCCCCATCCTTTCTTGTGAAAGACTGAGCATTTTTTGGGAAGCTGTTTTTATAGCCAATCATGGCACCCACCTGTTCCCAATTAGCCTGCACACCTGTGGGATGTTCCAAATAAGTGTTTGATGAGCATTCCTCAACTTTGTCACGTGTTGCTGGCATCAAATTCTCAAGTTAATGATTATTTGCCCAAAAAAATAAAATATCTATCAGTTTGAACATCAAATATGTTGTCTTTGTAGCATATTCAACTGAATATGGCTTGAAAAGGACTTGCGAATCATTGTATTCTGTTTATATTTACATCTAACACAATTTCCCAACTCATATGGAAACGGGGTTTGTGTGCTACTCTCTCCTTGTACCGGGGTGAAATGTGAATAATATTGTTGAGGACGTGACTATGCAGCAACTGTTGCGGGCGTATGAATGAAGTCGTCCAAAGGTAGACTTTGTGCAGGGTCTGTGCAGCTCTCACACTTCAACACACTTCATTCTTAGCCGGCCTGCCAGCATGCGTTCGTCAAATATTTCCCCATAAGGCGGCAAACATGTCTGGAAAGCTGCTGCCACTCACCACCGGACACACACACCCACACACACACACCACACACACACACACACACACACACACACACACACACACACACACACACACACACACACACACACACACACACACACACACACACACACAGACTGAATATTGTGCGTCCACAGCTTGGCTAAAAAGCTCCCAGACAGGTTTGAGTGACAGCTGCCTCTCCACTTGGTGCACAGGCTGTGGTGAGGGAATAATAGACCCTCCATGGCAGGGAGGATTTGCAGGTGAAGAAAAAAAATATATATATATTTTTTTTTTCTGCTGACAATGAACATTCACTTTCACTGTTGACAAGGTGTCTTCTTAATATGTGGGGGAGAAGATGGCAAACAACAAAATTCAAATATCAAAAGTAGAGATGACCGATAATGGCTTTTTTGCCGATATCCCGACATTGTCAAACTCTTAATTAGTGAAGTGAAGTATATTTATATAGCGCTTTTTCTCTAGTGACTCAAAGCGCTTTTACATAGTGAAACCCAATATCTAAGTTGTGGGTGGCACTGGGAGCAGGTGGGTAAAGTGTCTTGCCCAAGGACACAACAGCAGTGACTAGGATGGTGCAAGCGGGGATCGAACCTGCAACCCTCAAGTTGCTGGCACGGCCGCTCTACCTACCGAGCTGTACCGATGCCGATGTCAACCGATACCAATATATACAGTGGTGGAATTAACACACTAATATGCCTAATTTTGCTGTGATGCATTACACAATGTAATAAGGTTTTCCAAAATAGATACACTCAAATTATGGAAAAAAGTGGCACTGCCATATTTAGGGACCGATGTCACTTTGGGACAAAGGACCCTATTGATTTTCTAAGGTTTTATTATTAGGGACTGAAAGTCCCTTGGGACAGAGGACCCTATTGTATTTGTAAGTTGTTTTTTTTTATATTATACCGCCGCCTCTTTGAGCTGTAATTTGACCCCCTTAACATGCTTCAAAACTCAGCAAATTTTACACACACACCAGGACTGGCAAAAATTGCAATCTGATAAAAAATAAATTAAAAAAACTCAAATTTGCGCACTAGCGCCCCCTAGGAAAAAACATAGAAAAAACTGCTTGTAATTTCCGTTAAGAATTTCGTAGAGACATGAAACAAAAACCTCTATGTAGGTCTGACTTAGACCTATATTTTATAAACTGACATCCTTCAGCAAAAATCAACAGGAAGCTGGCAAACACCCCTTCAAAGAAAAAGTTTCCTAAAACATTTCATTTTTGCCTCTTTGATCTGTAATTTGACCCCCTTAACAGGCTTCAAAACTCACCAAATTTTACACACACACCAGGACTGGCAAAAATTGCAATCTGATAAAAAATAAATTAAAAAAAATCAAATTTGCGCTCTAGCGCCCCCTAGGAAAAAACATAGACACAACTGCTTGTAATTTCCGTTTGAAATGCCGTAGAGACGTGAAACAAAAACCTCTATGTAGGTCTGACTTAGACCTACATTTTATAAAATGACATCCTTCACCAAATATCAACAGGAAGCTGGCAAACACCCCTTCAAAGCAAAAGTTTCCTAAAAAATGTCATTTTTGCCTCTTTGAGCTGTAATTTGACCCCCTTAACAGGCTTCAAAACTCACCAAATTTTACACACACATCAGGACTGGCAAAAATTGCAATCTAATAAAAAAAAAAATGTTTAAATAAAACTTGCGCTTTTGCGCCCCCTAGGAAAAAACACAAACAAAACTGCTTGTAACTTCTGTTAAAAATGTCTTAGAGACATGAAAAAAAAACCTCTATGTAGGTCCTACTTACACCTACATTTCATAAAGTGACATCCTTCAGCAAAAATCAACAGGAAGCTGGCAAACACCCCTTCAAAACAAAAGTTTCCTAAAAAATGTCATTTTTGCCTCTTTGATCCGTAATTTAACCCCCTTAAAATGATTCAAAACTCACCAAACTGGACACACACATCAGGACTGGTGAAAATCGCAATCTAATTAAAAAAAAAATTTAAAAATAAAAATTGCGCTCTAGCGCCCCCTACGAAAAAACACAGAAAAAACTGCTTGTAACTTCTGTTAAAAATGTCGTACAGACATGAAACAAAAACCTCTATGTAGGTCCGACTTACACCTACATTTCATAGAATGACATCCTTCAGCAAAAATCAACAGGAAGCTGGCAAACACCCCTTCAAAACAAAAGTTTCCAAAAAATGTCATTTTTGCCTCTTTGAGCTGTAATTTCAGCCTCTTAAAATGATTCAAAACACATCAAGACTGGCAAAAATTGCGATCTAATAAAAAATCCAAACTCCAAAACTTAAAATTGCGCTCTGGTGCCCCATAGGAATAAAACACAGACAAAACTGCTCCTAGGAAGAAAACACAGACAAAACTGCTTGTAACTTCCGGTAGGAATGTCGTAGAGACATGAAACAAAAATCTCTATGTAGGTCTCACTTAGACCTACATTTCATATGTTGACATCCTTCAGCAAAAATCAACAGGAAGTTGGCAATTACCCCTTCAAAGCAAAAGTTTTGTAAAAACCCGTCACCTTTTTTCAAACCTTATAACCTATTTTAAAACATGTCATCAAAATTCTAAAATTAATCTTAATCAGGAAAAATAACTAATGATGTTCCATAAATTATTTTTTTAATTCTTTCCAAATATTTCGAATGAGCTAGTTTTTCTCTTCTTATTTTCGGTGGAATTTTGAATTTTAAAGATTCGAAATTGAAGATAAACTATGTTTGAAAATGTCATTTTCATTTTTTTTCCTGTTTTTTCCTCTTTTAAACCGTTCAATTAAGTGTTTTTTTCATCATTCATTCTGAACAAAAAAAACACCCGTAAAGGAAAAAAAATGTGCGACGGAATGACAGACAGAAATACCCTTTTTTATATATATATACATAGATTTATTTATTAAAGGTAAATTGAGCAAATTGGCTATTTCTGGCAATTTATTTAAGTGTGTATCAAACTGGTAGCCCTTGGCATTAATCAGTACCCGAGAAGTAGCTTTTAGTGACCCCTGCAATAGTATAACATGTGTGTACAACTTTTTCTCTGTGTAATAATCCATCCATCCATCTCCTGGGTCGCGGGGGCAGCAGCCAAAGCAGTCCCGTCCATCGCTGCTTGCAGCTTTAATTATTATTATTAATATTTGTATTATTGTTGTTGTTAATATTCTTCTTCTTATTATTAATATTATTATCATTATTCCTAATATTTTTCTTCTTCTTCTAATTACTCTTATGCCTATTTACATGAAGGAATTTGTTGTAAGAATCAATAAAGTACTATCTGTCAATGCTGAGAAGCAGCAGTGAAAGGGTGCTGGCTGCTATTCCTATTCTTAGTATACAAATTATTTCTATTCCTATTTTGATTCTTCATTAACACCCAGGCTGTGGAGAAAATGTGTTTGTGCCTGCAAAGTGAAGCAAGTC
Source organism: Nerophis ophidion (assembly GCF_033978795.1). NCBI lineage: Eukaryota > Metazoa > Chordata > Actinopteri > Syngnathiformes > Syngnathidae > Nerophis > Nerophis ophidion. The sequence goes on from NC_084624.1 coordinate 54,321,631, forward strand.
TATGCCTGCTCCCCCCCCCCCCCCCCCCCCGCCTGCACCAAGGATGCATTATTCAGTGTTTTCCCGCTCATTCATCGAGGAAATATACGGCAGCAGAAGGTAAAATGTTCCAAGATGCCTTTTTTTTTTTTGTCCTGGAAAGTCATAAAGACCTTGTTGTTCATGTAAGACCCGACTTTTAAAGCAAGGCAGAATGTCTTTTTTTTTAAAGGGATTTTTTTTTTCTTAAAAAGGAGCAGGATGTAAAATAAGTAGTCATCATCACCAGGGACTTCTTCCTGAGAGCGAATACTACATATTCCTGGAACAACATTTAAACTTGATGTCTTTTTAGCCCTTTTTATTAGTGTAGTTTATTATTTCTTCAGTAGGTGGTCAACAAAATAAACAAACAGTTTTACATTCATAAATTGAAAATGCTGCAAAGTGAAAAAGTTCGAGCTGAAGTTGAACACTTATTGCGCCTGACCTTTATAAACGATGTCAAATACAAGATGAGATTCCTGAAAATATGAAAATTCCTTTGCACAACTGTGGAGAGGCGGAGCCGACGGTCCACCAGATAGGCAGGGCACGCAGATGGCGGCGAGGAGGCGGGGACGGCCAGCGAGCGGCGAGGCGGGGCGTGCCGGGGGCGACGCCACAAACGAGATCAGGTGTGTGGCTCGCGCACCTGTACACGATTAACGTATCTCCTCTCACTGGGGAGAAGGAGGAGAGAACAGGGCTGGTGATGGTGCGGAGTGAGAGAAAGAACATACAACGACGGAGACGGAGCACAAGAGGCGGACGGAAGTACGTGCTGCCAAAAAGCAGACGGCGGAGGGAGACGGGAGACTCAGCAGAAGTGTGGGAAAGTAAAGCAAGTCAAACCTACTCAAAGTCATGTCCTTCCTTGATGGTCCATGGAACCCGCAAGACGAGGGCGTGAGACTGTCACAACAACATCTTAAAAATACACCTTGTACACAACATAAACACTGTTCAGTTGTATACTGTACATAGTAAAGACATGTGAAATAGCTTTGTACATGTCTTAGTTTAAACTTTTGTACCAATTATATACTATATGCAAACTATTATACTTCCATTATTATTAGAGATGTCCGATAATGGCTTTTTTTGCCGATATCTGATATTGTCCAACTCTTGATTGTTAGGAATTGATCAAGGAGGTGACCCCAGGATGCAGGGACGGAAGGCAACGAAAAGTGAATCAATTTAATGAGGTGATGGGGCAGAAGTGCACACCATGAATACAAAAACAGGTTACTCAGTGGTCGGCAGGGTTAAAAAGCTAGGGCGCACTGAGCACAGCATAAAGTTTAAAACAGAATCCTGGTTGCCTCGGGGAGTCTGGGAAACAAACACAAATAGGTGAGGGACTTCAGGAATAAGGAGAGACAACATACCAGGACTGACGAAGGGAAGCAGGCGCATGCACGTGGGAGGTTCTTACACACATATTTATGTGTGCTATGGCTGTGAGGTTTTTTTTCCCTTGGCCTCTGTCTGCACTCCCTCTCCAGGGGCCCAGGCTTAAACTGAATCTTTTTTCTCCACACACCAGCGTTTACCTGTTTCTTACCTTTTTTATAAGGGACACCGGAAGTTGGCAGCCCCGTCAGCGATCCTGTTCTGTCTCCTTGTATTGTTTGATCCCGTTCTGTCTCCCTGTAAAGTTTGATCCTGTTCTGTCTCCCTGTAATGTTTGATCCTGTTCTGTTTCCCTGTAATATTTGATCCTGTTCTGTCTCCCTGTAATGTTTGATCCTGTTCTGTCTCCCTGTAAAGTTTGATCCTGTTCTGTCTCCCTGTAATGTTTGATCCTGTTCTGTTTCCCTGTAATATTTGATCCTGTTCTGTCTCCCTGTAATGTTTGATCCTGTTCTGTCTCCCTGTAATGTTTGATCCTGTTCTGTCTCCTTGTATTGTTTGTTCCTGTTCTGTCTCCTTGTAATGTTTGATCCTGTTCCGTCTCCCTGTAATGTTTGATTCTGTTCCATCTCCCTGTAATGTTTGATCCTGTTCTGTCTCCTTGTAATGTTTGATCCTGTTCCATCTCCCTGTAATGTTTGAACCTGTTCCGTCTCCCTGTAATGTTTGAACCTGTTCTGTCTCCCTGTAATGTTTAACCTGTTCTGTCTCCCTGTAATGTTTGAACCTGTTCTGTCTCCCTGTAATGTTTGATCCTGTTCTGTCTCCCTGTAATGTTTGATCCTGTTCTGTCTCCTTGTAATGTTTGATCCTGTTCCGTCTCCCTGTAATGTTTGAACCTGTTCTGTCTCCCTGTAATGTTTAACCTGTTCTGTCTCCCTGTAATGTTTAACCTGTTCTGTCTCCCTGTAATGTTTGAACCTGTTCTGTCTCCCTGTAATGTTTGATCCCGTTCCGTCTCCCTGTAATGTTTGATCCTGTTCTGTCTCCCTGTAATATTTGATCCTGTTCTGTCTCCCTGTAATGTTTGATCCTGTTCTGTCTCCCTGTAATGTATGATCCTGTTCTGTCTCCTTGTAATGTTTGATCCTGTTCTGTCTCCCTGTAATGTATGATCCTGTTCTGTCTCCTTGTAATGTTTGATCTCCTTCTCTCTCCCCCTGTAATGTTTGATCCTTTTCTGTCTCCCTGTAATGTTTGTCTGCTCTTAAAAGGCATTAAGCTGAAAAATGTTGGAAAATGTGTGTTTGAGTAGCAAAAGTGTTGCGTTGTATTAAGTAGCAAACGTGTTGCGTTGTATTTCTTCCCCCGACCCTTCACGCATCAGCCATCAGTCCTCCTGCTTAGTGATCAGTGGTCCATGGTCCATGGCCACAAATGTTGGCGTCTCCTCGTCCCAGCGGGACCAGGCGGTGATTCTTGCTTAATGAAACCTGCCACACAACCCGCTATGAGCTGGGACTTCAGGGAGAGGGACAACCCCGACCCCCGCCCACAGCCCACAGCCCCCCAGAAGCAGACAGGCGCTTTTTTTTTCATCCTTTTAAAGCGTGACCTTTGATTGAATCATTAGGTTCCGACCGGGGGGGAGAAAAACAACAGTGTAAGACTAAAGTCCTTCCTGTGAGAGGGAATACATTATTATTTTTTTTAATATATAGTATTTTTTTTCTTTGAATTCTATAAGAGTGGCTCGTTTTATCCAATTTAATTAATTTCATGATGTGTATTCTTTGAGATTTGTTTATTGTTGTCTTTTTTAGTACATTTGTGTAAGATAAAAAATAAACTCAAAAATAAAAGAAAAAATATGTTCATAATTTTCTATCAGTATTCCAAAAGTAACAATTCTGTATTTCATTGAATTTATTTATTTAATTTTTTTCTTAAAAGCTGACTTCAAAATGTTATCTTTTGTCATATTTTTGAGTATTTTCCTTAAAAAAATATGATTTTCCAAGAATAAAGTAAAACCTCTGAGAAATACAAATACTAGTGTATATGTTTTAAATATATACTGATGACGTATGTCTATGTTGCTTGATACTTAAAAATATATATTTTTGTACACAACTGTATCCAAGAACAAAGTCATCCTTTTGACAATAAACATTATTTCATATTTCCTATAAAGATATATGTATATATATATTTTTTTATACAATATTCATATATATATATATATTATACAATATTACATTACTATTTATGATATTTATGTTTTTAAATATGCACATGATGTATTATATAAATATTGTTTGAAAAAAATATACATACATATATATATATATATATATATATATATATATATATATATATATATATATATATATATGTATATATATATGTATATACTCCAATGGGCTCACCACCCATAGGAGGGGCCATAGAGGTCGGGTGCGATGTGGGCTGGGCAGCAGCCGAAGGCAGGGCACTTGGCGGTCTGATCCTCGGCTACAGAAGCTAGTTCTTGAGACGTGGAACGTCACCTCACTGGGGGGGAGGAGCCTGAGCTAATGTGCTTATATTAGACTTTTATAGTCATTTTGATAGTAGGCTATTATTGCTAATATAGACACTTACGTCATGTGTTGTCTTCATTATAACACTTATATAAGACTATTAAAGTCATTTTGATAGTAGGCTATTATTGCTAATATAGACACTTACGTCATGTGTTGTCTTCATTATAACACTTATATAAGACTTTTAAAGTTATTTTGATAGTAGGCTATTAGAGCTAATATAGACACTTACGTCATGTGTTGTCTTCATTATAACACTTATATAAGACTTTTAAAGTCATTTTGATAGTAGGCTATTATTGCTAATATAGACACTTACGTCATGTGTTGTCTTCATTATAACACTTATATAAGACTTTTAAAGTCATTTTGATAGTAGGCTATTATTGCTAATATAGACACTTATGTCATGTGTTGTCTTCATTATAACACTTATATAAGACTTTTAATTTAATTTTGATAGTAGGCTATTAGAGCTAATATAGACACTTTCGTCATGTGTTGTCTTCATTATAACACTTATATAAGACTTTTAAAGTCATTTTCATTGTAGGCTATTAGAGCTAATATAGACACTTACGTCATGTGTTGTCTTCATTATAACACTTATATAAGACTTTTAAAGTCATTTTGATAGTAGGCTATTATTGCTAATATAGACACTTATGTCATGTGTTGTCTTCATTATAACACTTATATAAGACTTTTAATTTAATTTTGATAGTAGGCTATTAGAGCTAATATAGACACTTTCGTCATGTGTTGTCTTCATTATAACACTTATATAAGACTTTTAAAGTCATTTTCATTGTAGGCTATTAGAGCTAATATAGACACTTACGTCATGTGTTGTCTTCATTATAACAATTATATGAGAATTTTAAAGTCATTTTCATTGTAGGCTATTATTGCTAATATAGACACTTACGTCATGTGTTGTCTTCATTATAACACTTATATAAGACTTTTAAAGTCATTTTGACAGTAGGCTATTATAGCTAATATAGACACTTACGTCATGTGTTGTCTTCATTATAACACTTATATAAGACTTTTAAAGTCATTTTTGACAGTAGGCTGTTTTTTTTAATTGTACTTTTGGTCCAATATGGCTTTTTTAACGTTTTGGGTTGCCGACCCCTGATGTAAGCCATAAACCAGTTAAACACACACACACACACACACACACACACACACACACACACACACACACACACACACACACACACATTGAACAAACAAAGATGGGTGTGGCCTCCACCCTCTCCCCGTCCATGAACACCCCCCCCCCCCCCCTCCCCCACACCTTCCACATAATTAGGAAGCCAACTCTTATTGAGGCAACCTTGGCCAAGCCCCGCCCCCTCCCCGCTCCGTGGCTGAGGATGCTGAGGAAGATGATCCACGGATGCAGCGGCTGGCGGACACTAATGGAGATGTAGAGTGTGGCGTGGCGGCGGAGAGGGAAAGGGAGGCGGAGCCGGCCGGTATCGAGCGAGGCATTAACGTACATGGTTTACAAATTGGCTGAGGGCGGTGTCAGCCCACGCCACACAAAACGTGTGCGTAAAATATGTGACTATGAAGTGATGGCTGGATGTACTTAAGACGCCTGCTTGTGCACAACTTCCTGAGGAGAAGTGACAGATCAACAGGAATGAGCGAGGAAGAATGACAAATAAACTACAAGGCGCACTTAAAGGCCTACTGAAAGCCACTACTAGCGACCACACAGTCTGATAGTTTATATATCAATGATGAAATATTAACATTGCAACACAATACGGCCTTTTTAGTTTACTAAATTGCAATTTTAAATTTCGCGTGGAAGTATCTTGCTAAAACATCGCGATATTTTACTTCTTTATCTCTTTTTTTCAACCAAAGATGCTTTGATCTGATTGGGGGGTACTTGAATTGAAAAAATGTTCACAGGGGGTACATCACTGAAAAAAGGTTGAGAACCACTGCCTTAGAGGATGAACTTGAGAACACATAGACTTGATAGACAGTTGCGGCAGCCAATCAGATCACAAGTTGTCAACAGTAGCCTATCTAGGTAGCCTGATGTTAACGAGGCTGTGATTGGATACTCCTCATTCACAAGTAGCAATTTAGCAGGAAGGAGAACGTTGATTAGGTGGCAGATATATATTTGGAAGGCCATTTTCAAGAGGGATATTTAAAGAGAAACTACCTCTTGTGAGACAATGTCGGCCAACCGCTATTTCCTACTCGAATCAAACGACTACGAGGGGTACCACTGGCTTATACGGCGTCGAATGGGTTCTACAAATTGTGAGTTCAAATATTTTATTTCTTTATTTGTGGGTCTACCGAGGATGTCGTAGTGGTTTGTGTTGTGGTTTGTGCAGCCCTTTGAGACACTAGTGATTTAGGGCTATATAAGTAAACATTGATTGATTGATTGATATGATGACGCGTGCGCGTGACGTCACGCATTGTAGAGGACATTTTGTTCCAGCACCGTTCCCAGCTATAAGTCGTCTGTTTTCATCGCATAATTCCACAGTATTCTGGACATCTGTTCTTGAATCTTTTGCAATTTGTTCAATGAATAACGGAGACGTCAAAGAAGAAAGCTGTAGGTGGGAAGCGGTGTATTGCGGCCGCCTTTAGCAACACAAACACGGACGGTGTTTCATTGTTTACATTCCCGAAATATGACGGTGAAGCTTTACTATGGAACAGAGCGGTCAAACGAACACAGTTGGATTGAACCACACACACACAAAGTACAGTGTATTATGCAGCGATCATTTTGAAAGACCGTGTTTCGAAGAGGGTCCCTTGCGAAGGGCAGAGATGGGCATCGCCACCACCCGTCGACTGGTGCTGAAGAAAGGTGCGGGGCCGACTTTCAGGTTGTACAGGTACGACCATATAATCTCACTAAAACACTAGCAACACAATAAGCAGATAAGGAGTTTTCCTGAATTATCCTAGTAAATTTGTCTAATAACATCTGAATCGCTCCCACTGTATAGTCTTTTTTTTTTTTGTCTTGTCCTTCACTCTCACTTTCCTCATCCACGAATCTTTCATCCTCGCTCAAATTAATGGGGAAATCGTCCCTTTCTCGGTCCGAATCGCTCTCGCTGCTGGTGGCCATGATTGTAAACAATGTGTGGATGTGAGGAGCTCCACAACCCGTGACATCACGCGCACATCGTCTGCTACTTCCGGTACAGGCAAGGCTTTTTTATTAGCGACCAAAAGTTGCCAAATTTATCGTGGATGTTCTCTACTAAATCCTTTCAGCAAAAATATGGCAATATGGTGAAATGATGAAGTATGACGCATAGAATGGAGCTGCTATCCCCGTTTAAATAAGAACATCTCATTTCAGTAGGCCTCTAAAAACAAATCACACTAAAATAAGGGTCCTACTCATTAAAGTGTTAGAAAATAAATTATACATTTTTTTAATCTCGAGATCAACTTCAGATCTATACGTCAATTATAAGTTTTATTGCTGTTTATGTTTTTTGTTTGTTCATTTTTGGCCCGTCTGCAAAAAAACAGCTCAGTTTTTTTATATGCATGGCAAAAACCAAATATGTAACAATTTCCCCCAAAAATATGTCAAAGTAGAAATTTTTACGTGACGTAATTGGAGCCTTGAATAGGTCAATAATTCATAATGACCTTGATTTTGATTCATTATTAGAGTAAATCATGGGTGACCAACGCGGTGCTCCCGCGGGCACCAGGTCGCCCGTAAGGACCAGATGAGTCGCCCGCTGGCCTGTTCTAAAAATAGCTCAAATAGCAGCACTTACCAGTGAGCTGCCTCTATTTTTTAAATTGTATTTATTTACTAACAAGCTGGTCTCGCTTTGCTCGACATTTTTGATTCTAAGAGAGACAAAACTCAAATAGAATTTGAAAATCCAAGAAAATATTTTAAAGACTTGGTCTTCACTTGTTTAAATAAATTCATTTATTTTTTTTACTTTGCTTCTTATAACTTTCAGAAAGACAATTTTGGAGAAAAAAATACAACCTTAAGAATGATTTTAGGATTTTTAAACACATATACCTTTTTACCTTTTAAATTCCTTCCTCTTCTTTCCTGACAATTTAAATCAATGTTCAAGTATTTTTTTTGTTTTTATCGTAAAGAATGATAAATACATTTTAATTTAATTCTTCATTTTAGCTTCTGTTTTTTTGATGAATAATATTAGTGAAATATTTCTTCAAACTTATCATGATTAAAATTGTAAAAAAAAAAATTATTCTGGCAAATCTAGAAAATCTTCAGAATCAAATTTAAATCTTATTTCAAAGTCTTTTGAATTTCTTTTAAAGTTTTTGTTCTGGAAAATTTAGAAGAAATAATGATTTGTCCTTGTTAGAAATATAGCTTGGTCCAATTTGTTATATATTCTAACAAAGTGCAGATTGGATTTTAACCTATTTAAAACATGTCATCAAAATTCTAAAATTAATCTGAATCAGGAAAATTTACTAATGATGTTCCATAAATTTTTTTTTTTTAATTTTTTCATAAAGATTTTTTTCTCTTCATTTTTTTCGGTTGAATTTTGAATTTTAAAGAGTTGAAATTGAAGATAAACTATGTTTCAATATTTAATTTTCATTTTTTTCCTGTTTTCTCCTCTTTTAATCCGTTCAATTAAGTGTTTTTTTCATCATTT